>NW_011967125.1:248048-304519 GCF_000949405.1 Vollenhovia emeryi
AGAGAGAGAGAGAGAGGGGGGGGGGCTATATTTCATTAAAAACTGTTATGATAAGTCCACGGTATCGTTCGATCTTTGCAGCGAAACTGCGCTTTTTATCTCCGATCTCGTATCAACGACTGCACGCGACATCGCGTTTAACATGTACTCTAGTATTTGCGGGGAGGAAAGACACGCGATTCGAAAGCCTCGTTAAATTCGACCTCGGTCGATCCAGGAGGCGAAGAAAATTTTCACTTTATTCGATCAGCGTTCGCCTCTTGCTGACGCACAGTGTGCTCGACGACACGTCGATGTCGACTCGACATTGTTTCGATCGACGAGTCATTTCTCGCCGGGATAAGACTTGTTGCGAATTGCGTGAAAATGTGAAATAAAATTTGCGAGAGACATATTTAATCTCCAGCATTTGTAGCACATTCGAAATTTTCTTTTTATGCCGCAGAAATGCGCGATTCTCGAGAATCGCGTAACGTAAATGGTTCATCTTATAATTAAACACGTGATGTACCGCGATGACGTACATACTTGCGCACGGATTAAATTTCGCGCATCTGCAGCTTTCTCTTTTATCGTCACGCGAGAAATCTATTGACGTCTGCTGATAAACAAGAGGGTCTGACTTACCAATTCAATTTCCGGCGCCGCGAACAATGCCCGTTGATAACACCTGAAAATGACATTTGTTCACGTTTGTTTATTTTAAAAAATTGTCCAAGTTTTAGATAAGATAACTTGGCCCACGCGTCTTTGTACTCGCAATCGCTTTAATTATCCAATAAAGACTGCCGCTACAAATGCTTCGAGGCGTCTCTCTTCTTCTTTTATCTTTATTGAAAGAAAAAAGAAAGAAAAATACTTGCAAGTATTTGTAGTGACAGTTTGACCAAAATTATCGAGTAACAGAACGGAAGTACGAAACGAATGAATACGGAAGAAGGTGCAAACCTGTTTGCCGGATTGACGGGATCCACCGCGTCGTGGAAACCGTTGTTAGAAGCGACGATCGTTTTCCAATGACTTGGTTCAACGGTAATCGGCTTGCAAGCTGCTGTATTTTACGTCACAGGCTTCCATAATTCCATCCAGTACGTTAGCCGCGTGAATGACGTTAATGATGACGCTGCAAGTAGAGACAATGGAACGTGGTGATTGAAGGTGCTAACGATAAGATACGAGTCTCTCGCTTCCTACTTGCGTGAGGCCCGACCACGTAAAAATTCTAATTCAATTGTTAACGTCACCCCTATCTGTAGACAGTGGTTACGATAATGTTAAGTCCCCTAACATTTGTAAAAATATCTACGAAGTAGTACCATAAATTACAATGTTCTCAAATCAAGAAATTATTGCAAGTAGTATTTCATGAGAATGTACAATTTTGTAAAAATTAGAGAAACAACGAAATTCGAGTATTTCCATGTTGATTTTTATAACACTTTTTTAATTTACGTAGAATCTCTTAGATTCTGGCAGTTATCTCAAGGAGAACAAAAAGTCAAAATGATGTCGTTGTGACTTCGAGATGACGGGAAAACATCAGAGTTTGATCACTGAAACTATATCACTTCAAAATGAGTATACAGTGACTCGTCATACAATCATTATACAACGATATTTTGACTTTCTGACGAATTTTAATTCAATATGCATATTTCCGAAAATGTAATTTTTTTGAGAGGAGATTGCCTGGCACTTATTCATTGAAATTATCTTATATGTATATGCGTATATATACATACATATATAATATATACGTATAAGTTGAAAATTTTATAGTATAATATATTCTAGATACAAAAAATTATATATATATAGATATATACATATACATTGTTGAAAAAGAAATGTGAATTCTCTCATTCTCTGAGAAAAATATGTCTTTGTTTTTTTAATATAATAAATTATTAAAAAATAATTTTTAATATAATCCTAAATATAAATATATTATTAATTTGTATACTACGTAGGAAAAAGGTCACGAGAAAAGTCAAGAAGACCTTATTTTGACGCCTTTATGACGTCACAAAACCATGTTTGCCAAGAACCATAATAACGTCATCATGACTGATACAACTATAAGTTTTGAAAGATGTCATTTTGACTTATGTGTTCTCCTTGAGTATATTTTATAGTGTTTATAGAATTATTTCCGGCAGGGTATAATATAGGCATCATGGACTGACTCCATCATGAATTTATTGTCCTTGGAGCGCAATTTGTTTAGTGGAAAATTAATTGTTAGATCGTGTAATCGTTGCGAAAAAAAGATGTTTGATTGAATTTGGATGTTGAAAACCTGCTATTTCATATTAAAAACCTATCTCATAATAGAAGACTTTCCTCTAGTCATTAATACGATAACTTACACCTCTTTCTACGCTATCGCCACTGTTTCGCTAGAATCGCGATTCCATCTCGATGCATTTTCGAAATTGGAACGCACCGCTTGAACGATATTTATATTTTTAAATGCTGCGATCGTGACTGGCCTGGACTTTAGATTTCGGTTTCAGAATATTCGGAACTAATTAACATATAATTGATTAACAATGGACTGTCTTTCCTCGTGTCACTGGGTGAGAGTATCTAGCGGTCGGTGAGTTCGAACCGATTGAGATTAAAATTGTTCGAAAGCAACAATCGAATTCTTTCAAACCGAATTTTAGAGAATACATCTTTTACGAAACACTTGTTCTCTTGTTCTAATGAAAAGTTGAGGAATGCATAAAATATGATTTCATGATTGTCAGAAAGATGTATAATTAGAGATGAAAGCCGATAGAATAATTTATGCAGCGGTAATTAATGCGATTATATATGTATATCAAGTTAGAATCCGTGTGAGTGAATGAATAAAGTTTTCAAATTTAGAGTCGTCTCTGCAGAGAAATCGATACATTATTTATAGCGGAGCAAAGCAGTCGCTGGAAAGAAACAGAAGCTGAATTACTAGCGGAAACCGATTCGTTAGAGATATATTCCCACATGAATGATGTATCGCAAGAGTTTTCGGTGCATTTGCTCGATGCGTCGCAGTTTCTCAAAGATACAACGAACCGCACGAGGGACTCCACCACCGGTTTAAAAGGTATCTCTCCTCATCGATTTTACAGAGGACTTTCGAGGTCAATGACGTATCACGCTTGTACATCTTGATGACTCCCTCGATGGCCAGAGGGTGAGAGAGAGAGAGAGAGAGATGATCCCGATGATACGCCGAAACACGAATCTCGCTGTAGCCACTCGCGGAAATCGCGATCTCGCGCGAAAAAGACGCAAGAGAGAACGCAAAAACGCCCAGGTACGCTCGCGTTGCCTCACCTCACCTCGCCTTGCCTCGCGACCGAAACTAGTCGATATCAGAAGCGACCAACATACTCACGTTCATGACGAAGGGAGCAGCTGATGCCGCTCGCACGATCAACGCGTACATTAGGACATTGCGGCAAATGCTCTCTCGTTAAATCACGGCGTGATTCGACCAAGTACAACGTCGCGCGTTATTGGCCGATTATCAAATCTCGGGACGAGACACACTTTCGTAAATGTATATTCCGAGTCACTGGAATCGAAGCCAGAACCCCTCCCTGGTCGCGACAACCCTCGTGCAACTGCAAACGCGCATGCCTCTGCGAAAGGGGGATGATCCCTCTTTCCACCTCGAGCTTCGCCTCCTTCATGCACCTACGAACGTCAAGACGGTTGTCCATTCAGAATTAATAAACCGCATTTTCTTGCACTCATATCTGGGAATAATACTCATGTAATTGACCGAATGCTCAATTATTTCTCTCGGATGTACATACTTGGAGAAGAATACCGATGTCGAACAGAAATGTTTTAGTTTCAATTTGACAATTTGAGTCATTTGTTACTTACTGTTACTTGTCGAGATCTTTTCTTCTTCATTTAACGTCGCATCAATAGATTATTTCTCATCGATTAAGTTATATCAGCCGTATATCATCAGATATACGGGAATTCTGAAAAGTTTTATCCGAATCAACAAACATTCTCCACAGTTTATTTCACTTTTAATTTCATGCAATATATATATATATTTTTTTTTAGAAAGTTGAAACAAGATTCACATTTAACACAGACATGAGGTAGAGATACAATTAACATTTTATTTGAATAATGAAATATTTATTTATGTAATTAATAGATACAGTATGTTTCACTCTGTACTTCTACTATTCTTATACTTTCAATTATGTGTGTATATATATAATTTAAGTAGTTATAAGCAAAACCACGCGATTTCTTTGGCACAATCGCATTGATTATCGAATCATGTTTTAACTATGGAATATTTTATTGTTCTATAAACAGATAGGTACAAGACAAGATGTACAAGATAAAAAAATATAAATTTTTCACAGTGATATGTAAACAACGCACAAGCACGATACTTGAAGACAATACTATAATATTTATAGGAAAATAGTCTACTTATACTAAGTACGCTGAAATATTAAACCTTACATAATGACTCTTATCATTATGTATAAAAGCTCTATAATCTTAATTACCTACACTCTCTTGTCTCTTTGCAACTATCAATTATATACAACACCTGTATAACTTCTTAACACGTGCTATAATCATAATATGACTAGGGAGCACTAAACCAGTCGTTGAGGTATAGATTTGGCATTACAAATCAGGAAATATACACGTGTGTGTGTGCGTGTGCGTGCATATATACACACACGCGCACACACACATGTATACAATAACCATATTTTGTATACATATATATATTGATGTTATTACATCAATGAGTGTGTAAAAAATTGTAATTCGTTCGTTTAGGATCCTTTATGCCCGATACTAATCGTATAAATGTTGCAATTGTTGCAATTACCTAGAATGATAGGATAATTGATGGATGAATCGACAAATACATCTAGTATCAAGACTTTTGTGATATCAGAGGAGTAGCTGAAAGCTCATTCCTGAATAAGATTTGGAGGTAGAGATACAAGGCAAACGTGATTGAGCTAATTGATTAGTAATGTCCAAAGAAATGGACATAGCGTACAAGGAACATTACTAAGGAATGCACGATGTTGTCGAATACTCGAAAGAGCGATTAAATTAGAAAATGATTCCCTTAATGAAAAAAGACGTTGTTGTGATAATAAGTTACATGATCATATTCTCCTAAATGCGAGAAATAAATATATTTAGTAACAAAAATGTATACTGTTAAACGTACCGTCTATTTTTTGGCGTTTTACGACATCTTCGTCTTCCGAAAATCGCAATGATACTAATGACTACTATCGCGATGAGAACTGCGCTTACGGCCCATACCGCTTTACTAGTACCAATCTCTACTGTTTTATTATCTATGTCGTTTACAAGATCGGGCATGGGTGACGACAATGATGATGATTTGTTGAAAGGAACTTGTGTTGGTGAGTCCGATCCGGGATTTCTCGGCTTATCCTCCATATATATGGATGATTTCGATTCTAAAGATTTTTCTCCCTTTGATTGCATATTTTTCACGTCACTTTTGGTTTTGTACGATGTCGCTTTTGTTGTTATTCTGTGTGCGGTAGTAGTAGTAGGCGGGGGCGTCGTAGTGGGAGTGTTGATCTCTCGCAAAATATGTTTCTCCAATTCTTCAAGTTCTTTATCCGCCGTCGCTCCAGATATATACTCGAAATTTTCTTCGTGATCTTCGATGAATTCTTCCAGCGGTGAAAAATACAAAACAAGCGCATCCGCGGATATATCGTCTATGTCGACACATTTATTCAGGACATCTTGCCACTTGCGAGTCCCACTGTGTTGAATCATTTTTCTATATTTAGACATAGAAGAATTAATAAAGATTTAATCGAGAGCAATTTCTTCACATAGAAATGTATCTAGAATGCATATATTGTTATACCAACTTACATGATATTACTGTGCATTAACTTTCCATCGATATTATTGTATCTGACTTCGGTTGAATCCGTATTGTACTCATATAATTGAAAAGATAGCATCGTTCCAAGAATTTTGCTGCGTTGAAAGAATATTTTTCGTTATTGCCGTGATAGATACGATAATTGTAGATTTCATTAGTACACTTACGGAAGATATGGTCTATTTCTAACAATATGACTATCATCCATGAATGTTGGATTATCCATATTAGTAGAAGAGACACCTTCGTACTGTTGCCTGGCATACATAATTAAAACTTAAAATATTACAGTTATATTAACAATATCAATTGCTAACAAGTGTTATAATACCTGTACTTCCACCAAGATGCTACCAATTCTGCCGGATCTGTGATATTCTCTTGAATCGCATTTAATCTCCATAAATCAGCGGAGTAATAATAGGCTAATCGTGGAAGTATCTTGAGAGCGGTTATCATTAAAGACACAATTTGTTGGTCATTATCCGTAGTAGCATTCATTAAATGAGTATGGCTGAGCCATGCAGGACTTGCCGATAGTATTCCAAGTAGTGTCGATATACCTTCTTCTAACCCTGTGTGACCAAATATTTTTAATATCGAGTTATTTTAACATTTTACAGATAATTGACGCGTGTGTCTAATAAATCGTTCCTTACCGGAATATCTGTTAACTGTATCGAGAACGGGAGTGTTTTCTACAGTCATTTGATTAAATAGTACCTTGCCGACATCTTCATGCGCTGTCAAGAAATTGCTTATTGTAGCTTTGGAACAGGTAGAAACTCTAAAATAATATTTTAATTTAGTAAAGGACTATTAAACTGTAAGAAATATACATAACACTAGGCGGAGACTAGTGTTATTAAAGTTTTGAAATCGTAAATTTCGATACACATACCTCATTGTACCATCTCGACAAAAGTTCAATAGTCTGGAGGGGCACTGTCGGTTAAATTCACTCTTATCCCAAAATTCCGCTTGCGGAACTTGCTTCAACAGTATTGAACCCAAGCTGGATGCAGTCTTGTATAGAGATTTCCCCACATATTTCTATATAAGAAAATTTCAGGTGTTATTACAAAAATTTGATTATAATCTATAAGTTTAGCATAGCACGAAACAGTAATCTTTACCTTTCCCCACAAATTTTTTTTGAGATTGTAGATCAACTCTGAGTTGGGTAACACGTCTGATGATATATCCGTCCAGTCGTATCCTTGTAAACTACCTTTCGAATGAAACCACACAGATTCAATTTGCAGAGTAAAAGTATAGAATACAAAAATGAAATTTACAAAAATTATTTGCTGTTGCGTACACAATTCTTTTACATTTACGCAATCCTTTACGTAAAAGCACAAAAACTGAAAAGTGATTTAATTTCCAAATTTATGGAAGATCTGTTTTTATACTTATTCTATGACAAATCTTTTTTTAATACTTACGACTACTTTAACACACTAATAGCAAATTCAATAAATTCTCCCACATTGTTATCTTACCGAGTAAATAAGCCGGAAGTGTATCATTTATAGTAATATCATACTTTCGAGCCAAGTTTGTACCAATAAATTTTACAATCTTTCCATAAAGATTATTAATCCGACTCCATTCACTGTTTATTTTATCATATCCGCCAGAATATCCTGACAGCATTTCCCAATATTCCTCAACATTTTTCGCACCTATAATTTTATATTTGAAAGTTACGCTCATTCAAATATACATTATGAAGTTTGCATAGAAATTGTCCACATAATATTTTCACATTGATATTAACCGTTTTGTTGTGCAGCTTCAGCAAGGAGTGGTAAATTGCTCGAGTAATTGGTTACTAATGATACATATTGGCGATACCAAGCGTTCCAAGCAATTTGCTTATCCTTGAGTTTTCCACTATGAGAGAGCAAATATTCCACATCTGAAGTCATACGATTACAAGCTAATAAGTTGTATCATAAAGCTTATAATTACATTGAATTATTATCACACAACGTGATTAATAAAATTATACCTTGTCTCGAATAGTTGTGCGACTTATTCACATGACTGATAATTGACCGTTGCAATTCCACAACGCCAGCGAAATGTACAAGCTACATGGGAAATAATTGTAATATAATTTCAAAAGTCTCAAACTATTAATTGAAACCCAAAAAGAATCTCTTACCTTCTTCCAATCTTCGTCTTTTAGCAGCGTGTCGCCAGGTGTCTCAATCACATCGTATTTATATTGAAGTGCTGGTTCTAGCTGTTCTTTTGTATTCTGTATTTTATTGATCACTTCGTTTTTTCGCGTTTTTGTAAATTCCGTATAACCATACTCCTGTGTTTCCTAGAATACAGCGAGACAAACGTGTATCTCCGTCTTATGTGTGGGAAAGCAAGTTTTTTTTATCAGGCATTAATCAACAACTTAAATATATTTACCCATGTTGACAATGTTTTATTGGAAGGTGACACCATAAATGACCACTGAACATTGGCATTGTTGTAACACACATCTTCATAATCTAACTCGATTAATTCGAAGAAAGCTCTAGCTTCTGTCTTCAGGAAAGTTCCGTTGTGTGGGGCAGTGGTTACGTAGACAATGAGATTAAAAGCAATCCAACTCCATTTCGAAAACATCTCTTTAATCTGTAAATAAAATGTTTGCGTTTGTACTGGATACTTGAAAGTCGGGATGAAGCACACACGGTAGAAGTTGTAGCAGAAATGCGCCTAATGCGCAGGAATGTAATCGAAAGATATTGACGATAGAAAGTATCAAGAATATTCGTCATAATGAATCACGTGTATGTTAGAACGGCGCGTCTCTCTGGTCATCGAGAAAATTTATTTCCCAGATTCCTTTTTAAATTAAGCGCAGAAAAGGCGCTAATTCACCGCACTCGTGTGTACATTGAGATGCACTCTGTCATCGAATCGCTTTAGTGTTTACGCTGCATTAACGATTTGAAAAACATGTAAGCATTTGTGACCAGATATGCTATAATATTACCAAACATTACGCGGCAAGTTATGCTATTGATCATGCTGACTCGTAAGTTTCGACACGCGTAAGTTTTACACACAAGTTTACACAAAATAAAACAGATTTAATTTTTAAACATTTTTTTAAGATAAGGATAATCATTAAATGAAAAAATATGTACATTCAAATGATACGTTGAACGATATGTATGAATGTATGAATACGTAACGTATGAATAAATTGTATAATTACGTTCGAAAATTAATAGCTGCGAAGCATGCCATTTTGAATTGTATTATAGTACAATACTGCAAAAAAAAAACATCAAGAAATAAATTAGCGCTGAGTCAAATGATACTTTTGAACTATGGTTTGATAATCGGTTAGTTTGTAACGAAGATAAACTGAACCTTGCGGAGAAAGGGGGAGCGGGAGGTGATAGATAACAAATAGATATTCTTGCAACTTTTATGTTAAAAATGATGGATTATTTAGAATTACGTAACAACGAGCTGTTTGAGCGTCGCTTGGGACGTAACAAGTTATTTTGCAATATATACGAAATTGTTGCGATCAATCGGAATAAATGCTGATTCTTGACACGAAGCTTGCCGTATATAGACGAAACAATTTAGTCTATTGCGAAATGTTGAGAAGTGCATTAGGAAGAGTCAACGCGGGAAATTGTTTATAATTGTTTTGACACGAGTGGAAACTCTAAAATAACATTCCAATTTATTATTCCAGCGTGTTGTTAAATTGCAAGAACTGTAACAGCACTGGGCAAGCAAGCTTTGTAAATATTTTGAAAATCGACGAAAGTAATGGAGAAAGAGCTAGAATTGAGACGTGACTCTTGATCGAGTCGATCTCCAGTCGGAAGTTAGAGGCTTACATAGTGCAGAAAATTGCGATCGAGCCAACGAGACGAATCCCTAAATGTGGTTTAAAGAGAGAGAGAGAGAGCGCGCGAAATTCATCATATATCACGTGTACGCTTGATTCGTTGTATTACTGATCGCGAGATATATTTTTGTCTTGGCCACGCTCTCTTGCGAGGGTAACGCGACGCGGTACCAGAAACGCACGTAGTCGCTCATGGAAGATCACGCTCGATCGATCGCGACGACGATTTTTCCACACGGCTATTCGAGGATATTTCTCGTTCCTATGAAATGAAATTGAACGCGAACGTTAAAGAGAAAGAAAAGAGAACCGGTTTCTACGCGACTAGCGCGAGAATACAAAACATGTACTTAGAGTTATCTGAAAGGCATATTGATTTTTTCGCACGGACTTCTTCGGCCTTTCTTAGCATCTCGTAACGTCCGAAGGAAAAAAAAACTTTTCGAATGCACCTTAGCACGATTTCTCTTCCTGAATAATTGAAAGGCCTGAAAACGACTTGCTTCTTTAAACATCCTCCTCCTTGGCATTCATATCTGGACAAACTTCGGCCTTTCTTAGCATCTCGTAACGTCCGGAAAAAAAAAAACTTTTCAAATGACCTTGGCACGATTTTTCTTGCTGAATAATTTGAGAGTCTGAAAAAGACTTTGTTCTTTAAACGTCCTACTCCTTGGCACTGGTATCTGGACAAACTTAATAAATTTATAAATTAGGAAGCGAAGCGACTCGCGAGTTGCTTCCACGTGCCTCGTTTCTATAGAGAAGACGATTTAATGACCGTCTTCCTGTTTTGTTGGCCAACTGAAATTTCCATTTATAAATGATGCGTTATAGCGGAATGTCAAAATAACTTTCGCGCTCAATCGAGCAGCTCTCGTCGCGCGCTACGACGAATCAATACCCGTCTTTGAAATGTCTCGTAGCGTAAACACTCTTTGCAAGGACAGTTTTCGAAAGCGACGTAAGGTTGTAAACACATGCAAAGTGATTATTTATCTTTCCAGGTATGGCGCAACAACAGTCGAAGCAATGAATGCTGCTGCTACAATTGAGTAATACGTGTAATACGTGTGTTCGGCTGACCGATGTTTTTTTTTGACCTCGCAACAGCCGCATTTCTTGGTGTCCTCTCGCGGACGGAATGACGGGAGTTGCACAGTCGGATTTCGTGACAAGAACAAGGGAAGGTGGCGAGAAGGTGAAGAAATGCAAGTAGACGGGGCGTATTTACCTTTTCTCGCGTCGGGCGTCGTCGCGGCCGACTCCCTCCGAGCGGCGGCGAGAAACGGACAGAAGGTGAACGAGAGCGAAGAGAACGGTGCGACGATCCGATGCGCGGGATTGAGCACGATTGTCTCACGACACGGTCAAAGTACGGCGAGCGATTAGTCAAGGAGGAGGGTCCACTGATCGACGGACTCGTGGCGCTTAATAGGCCGGCGCATGCCGCGCTATCGAGATACGACGTCTATACGCTGACGTCGCGCGACTCGACGCGACGCACGTCCGTCGTGTGACTGACTGACTGCCAAGAGTGCCAAGTCCGAGCCCGAGCGGGATCGATCGGAATTCCTTCGCACATCACGCCACTATTTCCAACGTCAGTGCATGACGAGGCGTGTATGTCGGTCGGCTCTGCCTCTGCCTCTGCCTCTCCGTCCCAGCCTAATGACGTCCGCCGAACACCCTAGTCTAGGGTCGCTGCGAGCCGTTCGTCAACGGCTAACCTCGCTAACCTCGCTTGCCGCCCGATCTGCCGCGAACCGCCCCGTTCATTCGCGCCAAACAGAATTATTCCTCGCGGACGATGCTTTCCGCCCTACTAAGCTCCTAATGATTGTCGAGATTATTATATCTGCACGGGAAATGAATCATCGTGCGTCGGTGTCGGACGCACGCGACTTTACCGACAACCATGTCGACCCGAGTTACCTCGAGTCGGTACTTGGATTATACGACGTACGACAAAAAGTGTCGCTTGGCAACAACTTTTTTTTGTAAGACATCGTTGAAACTACACATGCTGAATACGTTTAACTTTATATAGGCGATAATTATGCGCCCGTCAACGACTGTATCTCATAAAAAAGAGCTTGTCATGTAAATTGAGCAGCGTACGTCTTCTGTCTCTCTTGCCGTCGTATCGTGCGATTTCCTGCCGTAGCGCGGAATCACGTCGGAGTCGATTTACGTGGTAAGCTGTTCGCTTTCGTTGCGTGCCCACGCGATTGGAATAATGCCCATTCTACACCTAGGGATGATCCTACTTGTGGCTCATCCGATACTCCCTTCTATACCTAAAGCTAATCCTACTTGCAGCTTATCCGAGGGAGTAGTATAAAGTGTAAAAGGTTTACACTTTGGTTGGTTTCCAATCGTACCAAAGTACAACTACAGTGTACCCTTTTACACTTTATACTACTCCCTCGGATAAACTGCAAGTAGGATTAGCTTTAGGTATAGAAGCGAGTATCGGATGAGCCACAAGTAGGATCATCCCTAGGTGTAGAATGGGCATAAGGGCGGGAAACCGTTTGACAGGAGGTACCACGTACGCGATAAAGAGGCAACTCGTCGGTCATCCAGCACGGTACACGTACGTGATTCGTGGACACACGTCGCTCGACCGATAGGGATTCCAGTGCAATTACTCACGCGCGTCGCGAGTAAAGAATAGAAATTTAATTTATTGACCGCGCGTTTTTCGTCACACGTCGCCGGGACACCGCGAGCGAACCGGTTTTGCGCCTCGGCCGAAAATTTGTCCTTCCCCCGTCCTCCTAGACATGGCTGACGTGGGCGGCCCTGCGAACGTACGTGCTTTTTTGCCACTTAAACGCGGACGATATATAATTCCCGGGGCCGAGAGATCGTAGCAATCGTCCGATCAACTCCA
This sequence comes from Vollenhovia emeryi, assembly GCF_000949405.1. Taxonomy (NCBI): domain Eukaryota; kingdom Metazoa; phylum Arthropoda; class Insecta; order Hymenoptera; family Formicidae; genus Vollenhovia; species Vollenhovia emeryi. The sequence goes on from NW_011967125.1 coordinate 260,766, forward strand.
ACCTCTTTGAATCGTTACATAAATCCACATCGTCCCGCCAGCTCGCTCGAGGCTTATTCGACGTTCGGATATGACTGGTGTGCTCTCGGTAAGTTGAGAAATAAAGGCGATTTGCCGTACCGCACGTCCGCAAAACGCCCCTCGAGTTCAATTTCCAGTTAAATTCAATTGGTCCTCCGTATTTCACCCGAACGCGTAAAATCGCTCTCATTCGGATGATCGCTGTAACGGGGACATCGAGACACGTAAACGATAAGTCGAGCTAGATCCCATTGAATTGGGATGATTTTTAGCGTTACGTAATAAATATCGCACTATATACGTTCCTAATACGTTAGTAGGTGTTAGATAAATAGTAGATTGGTAGCTATTCGTCGCGTACAATAGTCAGCACTCCTCCATTATCCCCGCCTTGTTAGTGCGCCTTAGCCTAACCTAACCCCTAACCTAATCTCACCCCAGCCGCTGATGTACTGTAAACAAAGCGATGCTCGACATTTATTATTGGGAATACCGTAAAAGCGCTGCGAAGAAATTAAAATCGTGTCAATGGGGGGCGAATACCGAAATGCTATCACCGCGCATGCCTACTATCGTGCATTCGGTCGATACAACAGATCACTTAACCTTAAAATACGCCGCTCTCGGCAATTGTACAGCATTTTTTCTTGCATAGCGGCGGCGATAATTTTTTATCGTTGCTTCGTTGTTTCGCGTGTTGCAGTACGAACGCGGAGAAAATCTGATGAGAGTGAAATTGGTGAGGGGAAAGTGAGCAGTTGGCATTTTTTTACCGAAAGAAATTTATTTTTATCGATTAGTTATTCGAGTTATATTGCGTCGAGTTACACCATATTTGAGGCCGTTAACAAATTACTTCTTGCAGGTTGTTCGGCGGGATGCTCGTGGCCATGAGAAAGCTGTATTAAAAACTCTTTAAAGAGAGGGGGAAAAAACAAAAATCAACCAGCTAATTCCAATAAGAATAACATTGAAACAAATGGGAATAATGGATTACTTAAGAGACCCTCACCTAGTCGCATTGATTCAACGATTTTTCGGTGTCAGGATACATTACGATAAGGATAACAAGACATTCCAAGAGGAAGAGAAAAAGTACATTTACACAGAAATTGATGACAATGAAGAAAATTATATTTCAACTTGCCATAGTAGAAAGCTAAACGGTTGTGATATAAACAGCAAACAATCCAACACGAGCCCTCTGAAGCACGGGACAAACGTGCCAACGATGAAACAAACAGCTTTGACAGAAGCTTCAGATAATCCAACTTATACAATCGATAATTTCTTTTGGTACTATACGTTTGTGTTCGGTACCGAGTTAGGGGATGAGATTTTCTACTCAACTTTTATACCTTTCCTATTTTGGAATATTGATGGAGCCATCGGACAAAAAGTAATCTTAGTATGGGCCATTATTATGACTATTGGTATAATCAGTTGATAATTAAAAGTAACTGTAGTATGGCAGCTTTAGATCTTTTCAGTTTACCGTATGCATTTTCAGGACAGATACTCAAAGATGTAATATGTTGGCCTAGGCCAGCGTGTCCTCCTGCAGTCAGATTGCAAAATAAATGGTCGCAAGAATATGGAATGCCATCCACTCATGCCATGGTTGGTTTGACGATACCATTTAGTGTAGTATTATTTACAATGAACAAATATATTTATCCATTTTCCGTCGGCTGCAGTATTGCATTTCTTTGGTAAGTGACATGTCAATTGCTGTATCACAACAATATTTACTTGTCAAACTGTAGAGGAAAGTCCTCTATTATAGGATTCTAATATGTGATAGTAGGTTTTTCAACGCTCAAATTCAATCGCAAATCTTTTTTCGCAACGATTACACGATCTAACCAGATGATGACTGTTATTTAGCAGAAACCCCACGTCTCGTATTAAGAGCTTATCCCATACTAGGGGACCTTCCTCTATTAACGTAAAATGATTGAACCCAGTAACGTACAAGACACTCTTCCAGGTGTTTACTTGTCAGTATGAGCAGATTGTACCTAGGTATGCATACTGTGCTAGATATTGTGGCCGGCTTAGTACTAGCGATTCTATTAATGATCCTATTGGTACCCGTAGTGAGTGTTACAAATTTTTATGTTGTAACGAATTTTTGGCTCCTAGCGATGCTAATTGCAATCAGTATTGCTACTATAGTATATTATCCATCCAGCAACAAATGGACACCCACTAGGTAGATAAATTGGCAACTATGACGTTGATATATATACATATACACGACTACGACTTCCAGCTTATATGTATCTGTGATTCGTAATTTATTTCAGAAGCGACACTGCCATGGTTGTGTCAGTCGCAGCAGGAGTTCACGCAGGAGCATGGCTTAATTATTGTACTGGTTTATTAAGGGCATCGCAATCTTTGCCACCATTCCATATCGTTTGGCCAACGTATTCTATGTTCGGTTGTCTAATCATTAGAACTGTACTTGGCTTTTCTGGCGTTGCTGCTACAAAAGTCTTAAGCAAATCTGTTAGTTATATTGTATTATGTGGCATATTACGAATTAATTGGAGGGAACTTATGAAGTGTCAAGATTATGGCAATCCAAATAAGGTATTTGTCGACCTAGTTTACAAATATATATCTTGTTTCATGATAGGTGTAAATACAGTGTATGTATTACCACAAGTTTTTAGCGTGATAGGTATCGAACGACCAGCATTTTACACGGAGATATAAAAAATGTTACATTTGTTACTCAATTTATATTGCCCTGTGAAATATATTTTCTATCTTGTTTGTTTATTGAACTTTTGTAATTTTAGCAAGAGATAATTTATTTTTACTTTCACATTTTTAAAAAAAAATATATACATATTTCTGACAAAACGTCTTTTTTTAAACTTCGTGTTATTAAAAATGCAAATATAAAATCACATTTTATTCACTTTAATAAAATACAAAACTTTCTTTGGAAATAAGGGACACAAAAAATAAAAGTGATTTTAAGCATTTTCTGTTTTTCCATCTACTACTACATCTATTCGTAATACCTGAAAAATAAAAAATGTACATATACTTGTATTAGTTATACAATGTAATACCAAAGAAGAGAATAATATAAATTCTCACCCCAATATTGTAATCAAAAAAAGCTTTCGCACTATGTACTTGAAGCGTATATGGAAGAAAAACGTCATGTGAACAGCAAGCTTTCTCATCTGTCACATTTATGCGATCAGAATTGATAAACACTGCCATGCTGTCGACTGAACTCTGCAAGTAACAATGCATATTATATTTAGTTTATCTAACTGAAAATGCCATTATAGGAGACAGAGAACAACTCCATTTCATAATTTTATGACTAACCCTTTTTGGCATGTAAAATAAAGCAATTAAACGCTCAGCTCGGCCTTTTACTGGTTCTCTTAAAATCACATAACCCGTTTTTGCTGTATCACTATCTTGTGGTTCAGTCTTGTCGATAGGTTTTATAGAATGCGGAATTTCCTCGATTAACATCTTAGGTCTTTGTGGCTTTTTCAGTTCACGATTTTCTATTCTATGTTGTTGAAGTTTTCCCATTACCTAGAACAATATATGACAATGAAGTAGTGCAAATGAACATTGAGAAGTTTTAACAGCTAAATGTATACTACATCTGTTACAAACTTACCGTACGATTTTTAAGAATAATATAATTTTCTGTATCAATATCTTTGTTAAATTTATCCGCCACACCACTTAATATAACCAATATCGTAAACGCCATGAAATGTTTCTTTTCTTGACATTTTTGTAAATATGCACTATTCATCATAACATCATACGTTGCACTGGGTGTACCAGCTATAAAGAGAAACAATATTTTATAACTGACAATTTCCAACAGAGTAGCCTCCTAATATGAGATGACGGAATTTCCGCTAAATTAATAGGCATAATCTATTGGCTTCACCATGAATTTACTGCCCTTGTAATCGTCGCGAAAAAAGACTTGAGATTGAATTTTGGATATTGAAAAACTGCTATCTCATATTAGAATCCTATTTCATAATAGAAGACTTTTATCTATAGATGAAAAAATTGAAGGTTTTCATTTACATTTGTCTGCTTCCATTCTTTCAAAGCCAATACTCATCGGTATAGCGTAAGCAGGAACTTCATCATTTAGAAGCTCAAATAGTTTAGTATCAGATATGTCATCTGGTGGAGGAATCTTATCAGATGTGCATACGTTAATAAAGATTTTTTCTTTGTTAACTGTTTTAGTTTTCACACAGATGCCTAAAATTAATATATTGTAAAACAAGCTCTTATCTATAACAAATAACGCACAAAATGTTGTACAGACCAGGAATAGGCTGTACAAGAATAGATGGCGTCGAATCAAATTGTTTCATCAACTCATCCATCTGCTGATTTAAAGTATCCGTATCTTTATTCTATTGGAAACAGAATGAGCATTATAACCATTATTCATGTACCTCGACAAATAAATCTTTACATACTTACAAATAATAGTAAACTTTTAGCCCTAATAGAATCATCAACTTCGAGGAAAGTAGTATCACCCATAATTGCAACGAATTCAGTTAAGTATAATTATAAAATATATTTATATTTGTATTTCTCCAAACAGTTTCTGTATCTTAAGTATTCATATAACCTCTCGGATACAACGCAAACAGCTGACGCTCGACGAACGTGACTACCAGTGACTACATTTGACGTTCAATCTATGGAAGAGCAAATGCCGTCAAATAGCCAGCGTCCATGCTTGTTTGAGCGCCAATGGAATCTATAAAGGGAGAAACCGAAAAAAAGTACGTTCGTGCTGAAAATGTTATCTATATCTTTCTTTAGCCTAGTTTACACCGATCATTTGATACGCGTATCAAATAATCAATGTAAACTAGGCCTTAGACGCTAAATAACAGCTGAATGAGCTCTCCGAACGCACCCTATATGCATGTACTGCAAACGTAAGTTACCGACAGTAGAGCAATCCATTGTTCCAAAAATCGCAGGGATTTTAAATCGCAAAAATCAAAATAGTCTCAAATGTCGAAAAAATATCAAGCGAACGTATAAACAGCGAGAAGATTGCTCCGTCTAAAATTCGAAAAAAAACGCAATTTCGAGAATTTGGCGTACTAGGAAAACTTTTGACCGATTGCCAACGTTTAAATTTAAATGGGAATTGCGCAGCGCCATCCGTGGAATATAAGGTGCATTAACTCATAAAAAACACGTCCATCTTTCGCGCCTAGACGAAACGATCGAGTGCGATTTAGTACGATCAACACGATCGTAGAAAATGGCTTTGTGGAGTAAAGTACAGTCGGGGTTTGATGTTGAGGATGAGACTGTTAACTTTGGAACGCGGATAATCGCGGAAAACAATGGTTCGCTGTACGAGGCATGCACTGTGGCAACGATTCAATCGATTGAAAAGGTATTTCCTGTTCGTTACAACAATCTGCCGGTTCTAATTTGCTTAACATGGTTGCAACCGTCAACATGTCCCAGAGATGCTCCCAGAGATCTGCTGTTTGTAAATACAGATATAAGTAATTGGCCCGATATGACGGTTGCACCATCACTTTGACATTTTCTGTTAACGTTTTAAAAAAAAGACAAGACCATTTGCTAAGAACAAAACACTGGTTCCTAAGGTGGTTTTATTTGTAATGTTAGTTTTTTTTTATGTTTTATACATCCCTTCGAAAGGCACACGCGTGGCACAAAGTGACATTTTAAATGTGATATTAACTTAAATTCATTAGTTGCTATAAATCATAAATATGATTGTTATAGTCATTACAAATTATCATAATGCGTTATTGAGATTACTTGTGTATCTTTTGCTTTAAGGTGGAGCAACAACCACATGTTATAGCATCCATTCAACATTCTAAGATTTGTGTAACAATTGACAAGTCAATTACAATCTTCAAAGATGAAACATGCGATGAAATATTATGTAATATTAGCTTTCCCTCCATGATAGCCAGTTATTGCGTTTCCAAGGACAGTTTCTTTTTATTTGTGGTGCTCACAACCAGGATTTTATACTGTTTGCATTTATCAGATGGGAAAATAATTTTTACTAAGTAAATATTTGTCTTTTATATATACATATATATATAAAACAAAGTATTAGTTGAAAAATGATTTGTACATTTTAAATTTATTTAAGAAATAATTCTGATATCTTTATCAATAACTTCTGATTACAGAACTATACCTGATAATAAGGATAAAATACTAGAAATATTTTTGAAGGAACAGAATAAAGAAACATGTATTACTCTTGTTACAAATACTGGAGCTATTTACAGGTATTGCATTTATTTGTTATATTCTACCATACTGCTATTTTTTATTGAATTCATTATATTATAACTGTTTTATAAATATTTTAGATTCTCCAAATTTGATCCCCAAATTTTAGAGATTGCATTTACTAGCAATGATCAAGTTATGGTAGCACAATATACAGCAGAAATTCAGTGTTTCCAGCTGTTTGAAGGATTTGCTTCTTTGGAAGTAATGTTTTTTTTAATTTGTTTATGCTTTCATGGGTGTATTTAAATTAAGTTATAGAAATATCATGCTCTTTGCTTTCCACAATCAATTGATGAAGAGTGTGTTACAGTTTCTTAATGCTACGGTAGATGTATCATCTGAAGAACTATCGATAGTTATAGTTGGAACAAATTCGATATTTACTTGGCCTAGTGAACAACATATTGTTTTTCAAAGTATATTTCCTTTTGGATATAAAAAGGTACAACCACTGTATGGCAACAGGTAGATATATTTTTAATTATACTAATATAAATTAATGTTTAGATTTACATTTTAAATTGTGTAATATATGAAAAGTATTTTGTTTTAGTAAAATGCTTGGTCTCCGTACTGATGATACATTAAATATAATATGTCTGAATACATTTCTTACGTTGAAAGTATGCGATGGGCCAGTGTTTGATTTTAGTGTAATACAACATGATGATGCTGAGCACTGTGAAATTTTGTTTCTAACGCATTCTAAGAATAATTGTGCTTCATATGCATTGCATGTTATTTCTTACCCAGGTAAATGTTATTTTTATTTGCAAATATTTTGGTTTTTACAATTTAAATTACTGAGATTCTTTGCACTTCTTTTAGATTTTGAACAGAAATTAGAAATCAACGTACCTACCAGTACTTATTTATTGAAGGTTTTACACGCTTCTGATAATTTATTTTACATAGAAGGTATTACATCTGTGGAGACTGGTATTATTGACACGTTTAGGATAAAAACGTTATTGGAAGGTATTCCCGAAATACGTTTATCAAGATTATTGAAGAAGAGACAATTCGCTGCAGCTGAAGCTTTTGCAAAAAAATTAAATCTTTCACTGGAATCCATTTATTGTTCTAAAGCAACATTACTCGTGGAGCAGCTCAGTCCCTGGGCAAAATCTGTTCCGGATTCGAGTAATGTGGATACATTGATAAGTATTCTAGATAAAGTACAAGATATGCAGTATGTGGTTGAATGTTGTAGTAAAGCCCTCGTTTCCGATTACGTACAAATGAGACGGATATATTCATATGCTCGACAAAGAATAGTGCAAAATAATCAGGTATATTGTATGTTCTCTTAATTGGTGTATATCGTAATGTTTCTATATTGAATTTCATTCATTTCAGATAAGAAATATCAATAATGATTCATTGAATACCTATCTATCTGTAATGAACGACGCTTTATATCGACTTGAGACTTTCCAAATGATCCAAGACACTAAAGTGGATACGTTGTTGAACAACGACGCTTCTATGCAAGAATGGATACGATTTTCACAAACAAATTTATTGGAAGAATGTACTACCTATTTAAGCATGGTAGTACACGATTATAATTTAGAACATGCATTACAATATAAAAGTGAAGTTAAAAGAATTGCTATGTCTTATTGTACTTTACGATGTTTAATATTTGTACAGGGTCAACTAAAATCTGCTACATTTATTTGGACGAGACATCTTCCGGATTTTGTAAAACACGTATCTATGCAGACTGTACAAAACATTTTTACAATCTTACCCGAAGATGTGGATCCATCATGTTTATGGCCGTGGCTTGTTCATTTTGTACCAACATTATTATCCTTATTACCTGATGCAATAAACGAGATTATATCTTGGAGTTTAAAAAAATTGAAATATCTTGAGATATCTCATCGTACAGTATGGCCAGAAATTGGCAGAGAGTTTGTTGAAAAGTTTATAAAATTACTCAAATTTGAAGCTAATCAATCAGTATACTTTCATCAAGAGTACAGATATCAGAACTCTCTACTGAAACAGTTTATGATTATGTTTCAAGCTTTATCCGATATTCAACAACTGAAGATTGTTTATAGGTCAGTAATATCATAAATTTCTATTAGTTCATAAACTAAAGTTATTAATTTTTTAAATTACACAATAGATTGAGGATACGTCTTGATATCTACGTTGGCTCACCTGTAGAAGCAGTTTATATGTTGTTGGATAAAATACACACTGACCAAATACCGAATTTTGTGAAAACGTTCCTAAAACAATATATACTTAATAATAATTTACAAAACGATGCTGTTCTTTGTATGTATATTCAGGTTTGTATAATATTGTCTATTTTTAAATGCCAAGATAATTAAAAATGTATGTTACTTGTAATATTAAATTTCTTTCTGATAAATAATATTTGTATAAATATATTGTAATATTTCATACTCTTATAGAAAACTATAAAAAATTCGTACAGTTGGTTTAATGCAGAAGCTACATGGGAAAAAAGAGTTACTATTATAATAGGCCTTATACACGATATGGAGGTAAATATTATGGACATATTCTTTCTGACACGTTACAAAATATTTTGTTGACTATAAGTTTTCCATCTCAATTACACACTGTCTTTTTATTCACTTAACGCAACGTTTTATGTTACATATCACATAAGAAACGACTCGACCAAACTTTGATGGTTTTAAGGAAAGCGCCAGTACCTTGGAGTCCAATTATAGCTACTCTAGCAGAAACAAGTATCAATTATGATCACAGTTTATCTTTTAAAATTAAAATGGAGTGCGATTATGTTCCAATAAAACTCATCTTAATAAAATATGGATATGCAACAATAGGTGTAAATAATGTTGGTATCAACTTTAACGTCATGTCTTTTATGATATCTATATGTTGTTAAGCCAACGACACACGACACTATTTTTCCTACTGGATTATTTACGTTAGCCAATCAGGATTTATCTTTAAGTCGCCTGACCTAAAACTCTGCATCCTATATTGGTTCTCGTAAGCAATCCAGTGAGAAAAATTGTATCGTGTGCCGTTGGCTTTACATTATAATTATTTTAACATGTTATATTTATAATTTTTTTTTACATTTTAGAAATTAATGTCACGTATAATAAAAGAAAATTGCAATTCTATGATTAATGACATAGATGTGCTAACTAGAGACGATCAGCAGTTAAGACAAGATGCATATTGTCGGTGTATAACCGCCCGATTAAATGAAAAGTATGTTGTGAAAACTTATTGTAGAGTTTGCATAACAGGAAAAGTCATACAAATATAAAGCACTCATTTATTTAATCTATTGCATATATTTGTTTTAGAAATCTCCAGAGAGCAATAGATATAATACATCATTTAGAAAATGATGTTGCCACCGTTTTATATTGTTTTGAAGGAATTGTTCATTATATTGTTTCAGCTTTCTCTTTTCAGGTAAATTAAATTGGTCTTTAATACAGTACTAATTCGAAGGACATTGTTTTTTCTTAAATTAGGATATACATAATTGTACATAATTTAATATTTATTTTCAGGACGCAACAACGTTTTTGGTCTATCACATGGAAATATTGGGTTGCTTAGAACTTAAAATATCTAATTTGTTAAAGCAGCCAAATGTTTGTCCCTATCGTTGCAACAATATTATCAAAATGATAAAAGATTTAAAGTCATTGTACGCATTGAAAAAATATTACAAGATTGATATTTCTTGGAAAGATTACCATACGCAAAAGTCACTTATGTTGCAAAACTATATCTCAAAATTGCTTCCAAGTAAAATTTTTAATTTAATTATCATAACTAGAAGAAATATACGTATACTTGTCAAGAATATGCAATTTATTTACGATAATTTAACAGATACGAAAGAGAACGATTGGAAAATAACGTGCAAGACAGTTATTAAAGTTGCTGAGCTGTTAAGATTAGAAAAGTCATATACAACCGTGTCTATATTAGAGCAGATAAAAAATTTAAACGGATTGAAGGAACTTATTGATTATGAGTAAGTATTTTACGTATTTTATTTTTATAATTTTATACACATGTATAATATTATTCATTTCTTTTCTGTTTTTTATAGTGATGATAAAGATTTAAATATGACGTCCGACAAATTTAAAAATGTACATAAGACATGCTTAACAGTACTACAACATGCTGCTGTAGACACAAACGTTGTAAAAATGATCAGAAACTTGAGTATTAAGATGTTGGATACTTGTCAAGACAGTATGTATCAAAATTATATTGATAATTCAAACGGTAATAATTGTATCGCAAAACTAATATTTCAGGTGATTTACAATCTGCACTAACGCTTTACACTTGTATGAATGAATGTCCAAGCCTTCCTACCCAAGATTGTTTTAATGTAAAACAGGAGCTCGTAACACAATCTAATTGGAAGTTATATACAATTTATAAGGATCAAGCAATATCTTTAGATGAAAGATTGTTGTCTCTGTTTAAAGATGCAATTTCTCTGCACATATATTATTCAAATGAAATCAACGATGATAAAGTTATAAATAATGATGTATGTATTGCAAAGTATATTATATATATATAATTTCTTTATAAATATAGTTTGTATAATATATCAGTACTGTTTATATATATAGGAACAAATACATCAATTCCTGGAAAATACGAGAAAGCTGCAATCCCAACACACTGATTATTCTTTATGGAAAATTTTCAAAATGGTATATTTTATATACCATAATACGTCTATGAGAAACGAAGAGATATTAACGGAAATGAAACGTATATTATCACAGCTTCTAATGAATTTACTGAGAAAGTTGTGCACCGGACGGTCATTCGATTTGTCGTTAGGACTGTCGTGTCTTTTTATGTTATCTGAACAAGAGGCGTGCAATTGGTTTTCCACAGTTTTTACATCGTAAGGAAATAAAATCCATTTTCCGACAATTAATATAATAATGTGTAAAGATCTATATTTGTAGATTTCAGGCCGATTATATTCGGCATTGTACAATCTCAACTTTGGGATACGAATATTCGCGTTTGGGGCAAAACCGATCGTTAACGCAGACGTTTGAGAGTTACAAGCTACTGCATATTTGGGCACAACGACTATCACATTATTCAATAACTTCTAAAGGTACGCTTAATCATCGAACTTATTTTCGTATTAAACACAAATTTAGTTATATACATTAATGTATATTTTTTAAATACAATTACAGAAGTTTTAACAAATACTGCTTCGAGCAAAAGAGAAATTTTACAGCAGATTATAAACAGTAATAAAGATAACGTGATTCCCTTACTAAAGGATTATTGTTATAGCTTCGGATTTAATTACAATGATAGTTTATTGCTTTATTTACAAATATTACTAAAAACGTGGAATCCGACGATAACTGTTTCAAATACAAGCATGAATAAAGGTAAATGATAAAACAAAGAAATAATATGTACTTGTGACAATTTATTCTGTACATAGATCATCTTTATATGATATCAAAATACACATTTAATAATCGAATGACATTTTATAGAGTTACTTATCTGTAAAGATGAAATCGATGAATTAAGAAATAAATGTAATGCAGCTGTTGCGGAAATGGAAGATAAATCAATGTTAAAGCGATGTATCTCTACATTATGGAACCATGTAAGCTATAAAGATGTTCGGTAGTATAAATGTTCGATAGTATTCTTATAATGCAAATTTAAATTTCTAGATAACATTTTATCACTATGAAGTGTTTATTATACTAATGGATCTCATAGGAGATAAAAGTATGGAGAAGAGGAATTATCTCTGCTTCTTGCAAAATTACACTCGGAGTGGGTAAGTTATAATTTCGCATATATTTCATCTTGAGCTAACAATCATGACATGATAGGCTTCCTACGTCAATGGAACATGAAGAGTGGATACAGCTTAATCCTGGACACAGTACGTTGCCGCCAATAGCCCAGTGGAGACTTCCATTCTTGTTTAAAGTCGATATTTGGAAAATCATTAGTAAATATATTTCAGAAATTATTTTTTAGCCCGCATTTGAATGATTATGTTATTTAAATTCATATTTTATTAATTCTCATTTCCAGCTCCTGAGTTAAATTTACGTACATACGACAAGTGGCTTGATATTGCACCTGTACTTAATTTAGAGACACACCTCATATGCACATTAGCTATTAAGGGTGAAGTGATACGAGTGTGGAAAACTGATTCTACTAATGCACAAGATACTGCATGGTCGCTTGAATCGATAAACACCACGTTGCTAAAAGATATCAAAAAGTGTATACAACGGATGACAGACTCAGATGGATTCTATTACGGTACCGCAGCATTGTACTATGTCGTAAATCATACACCTCCGGGTGCTGATCGCGTTGCTGCCGCGAAAGAATGTTACGAGTACGCTGAGCTGGCAGCACAGAATTCGACTAAATTCGAAGAAGGAATGTTAGAAGTACGTCTCGAAGTAATGTCTGTGTACATGACGTTTTTAATTTTTAAGTTGCATGAAAAAATATATTTGCGTTTACTTTCAGAAAATTAAATCTAAATATTTGAGATTTACGTCCGAACATATTCTACGTACGTACGGATTGGTGAAGGATAAGTATCTTACTCTAATCGAAAATCCGTACAAATTGGTGTGTGAGCTGTACAATGACGAAAGTATACCATTACGATATCGAACCGCAATCAACTACAGACCCGATATTAACGCTGCTGTTAGCGAGCTGGGTAAACTATTCTCGTTGAATATAATAAAATTGCGTATGAATTTATTGGAAGAATGGCTACAGTCTAATGCCAGGTATACCGAATTGTCCCAGAGCTTTACAGAGACGTTTTTAGCGACGAAAGAATCTGATCAGAATAACGATTGTGACGATAATTTATTTAGGTAATATTGTTAATGTACCATTTCTTATCTTGTCAATTTCTAGAGCAACAATATTGATTATGAAATGTACTTGTAGGATATGCTACATACTGGAGTATGGAGATATAGAATTATTTGCACAATTTCTTGTAAACATAGGTTTTGGCGATCATGACGAAACTCAATACAGTTGTAACGTACGATATCGAGTATTTCAAATATTGCAAACTGTCGTAGACACTACTACGTTGGAGGAATTAACCAAGCAAGATATATGCACCTTTAGGTATAAATAATTGTAACAAATTATTGTTTATTTTATTTGCAGAATATAGATTTAACTTGCATTAAAACGTTAATCTCACTTCAACATTTCAGACAGTATATGAAATCGTTACAGTACATCGGTAAATTGGAACCGTTAGGATTATGTTACAGCGTTGATACATTTAACACGTGTTCCAAACGGGAGCTTGTGGAAATATTATGGAAAAGTCAGCGTCATTTGCCCTATGCTCTCTCCGTCATAGCGCAAATCTCCATTGAATTTGAAATCGATGATATCCTACTTTGGGATGATACTTTGAATCAGATGACGAAATTGCAAATGGTATCGAGATTATGACTCATCAAGTACCCTCTTATATGAAAATTTATTAAACGTGTATTTTTAGGTGAGTGACTTAAAGAAACTTTTACTGCAATTACGAAAGAAAAGTGTCATTGTCAATTGTAACGGTTACAAAACGGGATGGCAATTGATTATCTTTGAGCCGTTCGGCGAGCTGGATATAAATCCGAATCAGGAACAAATTGATAATTGCATCGATGCGATCTGTCTGCTGTATTCTTGTCCTGTTGTACATGAATTAGACTTCGCCACCATCGTGAAAAATTGTTTTGAAAGTAAACAAATACACTTGGCTGCTGCACTTCTACCATTTTTAAATGAATCTGAAAGAAAGTTTGTTTTGGAGGTAATTATAAGAGATAATCAATTATTTTTCATTTTTACATCATATGCAAGAAAAAGAGAAGAGATAATATTCAATTTTTAGGTTATTAATAAAAAATGTCAAATCAAAGAACTCACAGAGGATTTGAATCATTTATCTTCTAAAGGAGTACTCACGGTTACGCACGTAAGCAATAAATTTGTATATATAAAACATATAAAAATGTTATTTTGTTTTTATAAGCGCAATAATCAAATTTATCCTTTTTATGTTTAGAGTCTCGCCATGGTGCAAAAATCTATCCTGTAAAGATCAAAGCGAGGAAAGATTTTTTTTTCTGTATTAGATCAACTGGAAAATTAACCTATTTCTTAAATTAAATTGTAATTGTATACTATAGAAGAAATACAATTTTTTATATTATCTTGCTTTGCGCATGAAGTTGCAGCGTGAAACTAATTTTACCTGTGATATTTCGTATCGTCGTTACGTTCTGCGTTTGATCAATGAAACTTGGTGATCTTTGCAGACCGCTTGTTACCACAGACTTCTATAGAAGTCTGTGGTTGTTACACGTTCTTGATTCATATTTATCTTGCAATCATGGTGAAATTGACAACAGACATCGTTGAAAGGAAATATTCTCAAATACTAAGTAGTAAATCACTCAGTAAAACAATAAAAAAAGATGAATTGTGGAAGTTGACTCATCTACATATGAATGACATGTTTATCAGCAGTATTGTAAGCTATATCGATTTAATAAATTTATGTAATTTAATTTTGGTGTATATAACATTAAATTTTTTATACAGGGTAACATTGCTATTTATACAAGTTTAAAAGTCCTATATCTTCAGAATAATAATATATCAAAAATAAAGAATCTACATTTTGCATGTAATTTGACACACCTGTATCTACAACATAATGCTATAACAAAAATGGAAAATTTAGAATCTCTGCAAAACCTCCAAAAGTTATATTTAGGACACAATAATATTATTGTAATTGAAGGATTGCAAAATACAAAGAAATTACAAGAGTTACATATCGAGAGTCAAAGGATACCACTCGGTGAATCGCTATGCTTTGAGCCACGCAGCGCTTTCACTTTATCCGTAAATGTTATTTAAATCTCAAAGAGACTCTTTCGTTATATAGATTAATCCTCGAGATTTGTGTTTATTATGAACATTTTTTTCTCTTAGATGTCACTAAAAGTTCTTAATATTTCCGATAACAAAATGACGTCCTTAAGAAATTTAATAGGATTTCAAGAATTACATACGTTGGATGCAAAAAATAATCTCATCGATAACGTGGGCGATTTAAGTGCAGCAATAAGTACATTGACCTCTTTGAAAGATCTGTCTTTACAAGGTAATCCCGTTACCTGGTCTTACAGATATAAGGAAAATCTGATTGCAAACAGCGTTTTGCTAGGTAATGTTATATAAGTTATTCTTTGCCAGCTATTATTTGTGTTTATTACTCAATTATCAGGTTACTTTACGTACAGCTAATCTCGATGGGAAAATTGTAACTGACGTTTGTCGAAGTTTTATGAAAAGATTTAAAATGGAGAAACACAATCGTCGTACAAGAAACGCAACTAAAGTCCCATTAGGAGATGATATAACAAGTATGCTAATGAATTTTCTATTTAGATAAGAACAAAAGTTGTAGATACAAAATTTATCGTAGGTTCTCTCAACTTGCCACCAGCCTTCAAAAGATCTATTTCGAGAGCAATTTTTCAGCCTCCTGGACCGCATTTGTCTATAACAATTACTCCTGGATCTCTCTCGGTGGAAAATCAGCTGCAAGTGTTTCCGCCTTGGAAGTCAGGTAAAAAAAAAAGATGAAAGAAATTATCCTCATTATTGTATTAATAAAATACTTTTGCGTGCAATAGCATCTGGCATCAAAAGTACCAAGGATAATCGTATAACACCAAGACCATTTTGGGGTAACGTAACTAAAAACAAGGAGGCCTGTTTATCGCGCTGTCACGTCAATAATAAAGCAATTGCACTACCGTCTATTTAATTACATCTAGCAATTTTTTAACAGTTATTATTAGTATATTTAATCATGTTATCTTAGGCTGAATCATTACAGTATATTATGATTGCAAAAATTATGAGTGTAAAGAATTAAAATTTGTATGAAGTTATGATGTAAAATAAAATAATGCATGTGTGCAATAAAGACAAAGATTTAAATCACAATATTATTTTTATAGAACTTTCTAGCAATAAGGCTACATTTCCATTACTTTCATGTAAATATCTTCATAAATAGAATTCACTGCAATGTATAATATATATTAAATAAAATCATGATACGTAACAGGTAAATATCAAATAAATTCGCGTAAATTTGCGATGTTACATGATACAAAAATTTCAAATGCAATAAAAATATAATTAATCTTTATAAGCTGGGTAACTATTACATATCAAATATGCAATATATGTTCAATAAACTAAACAACAAAAGTGCTAAATTATAAACTTACAAACTATATTTGTACGCTGCTTGAAGATCTGTACATTATTAAAGCTTATTTTATACGACAATTTATATGATTTATTCATGTAAGTGCAGTAAATCAGTTTATAAAATTAATAAATCAACATCTATTCTCTCAAAATCAAAGAAATTAGAGTTATCTTTCTACTTTACTGACTTCGAATTATATTGCTATTACATAAGTATACATGTGTTCTCCAAGCAGACTTAACATAAAAGTATATTCTTAAAAAACAGGAATAAATAACAAAAATAATACAAATATTTATATGATATACATATATATGTTAGTCACTATAAGCATGGAATGTTAGATACAATATAAAACAATCATCTTTTAGCTTATACGATTAAAAAGAAATTATTCAATCGAAAAATGATATGCAGCTTATTAAAATGTTATTCACAGAATCTTGAGACACCTGTTTCGCGATATATGTGTATATGTAAAGAAGAACAGGTAATCATTTTACTAGCAATCATTAGGAATTGTATAAAACCATAGCATCGTCTTGAGCGTATCTAAAAATATGATCTTATATTATAAAATAGTACGAGATGTAATGAATCAATATATATTTCGTGGCACACAGACAACTCGCCATTTATCATATGTAACGCGTAGAGCAAGTGACCAGTATTATAAAATTTCTTACGTAAATAGGCTGTGATTATCCTTTGTTCCTTATAAGGTATAATGCTATTGTATTTAAATAAAATCTAGAGAAAAATAGTCGAAAATGCTAATGTCTTAAATAAAAGAGAATACTAATCAAGGTATATGTATAAAATAAATATTTTCTGTAATATCTCTCTCTTGTAATAACAAAATTAAGCATTGGATAAAAATAAAGACTATGAGAACAAAACATTCTTTCAAATTCTTAGAGATATTGATAATTTACATTTTATAAAAATGTAAATGTATAAAAATAAAAAACAAGAATTCTCTCTTGTTTAAAGTATATTTCATTTAAACGCATTTATATAGGCTGCAATCCATTTGATGCTGCAAATGCTACAAAACAAACTTCTCTATCTTTCTTTATTAAAAGACACGAGAAGAATGCTTCGAAGCATTTGTAACATTAAACGGAGCGCAGTATGTTATAATAGATAAAATCGAAGAAATAGAACCTACAATACTATGTACGAGTATAATTGATAAAGAACAATACATTGAAGAACAAAGGTATAAACAAGCCTGCTAAATACAGTACGGTATATTCGTACGTTGATCCTTTCATTTAGAATAATTTGCGTAAATTAAAATGTATGCAAAGCTGCAAAATTAAAATGCACCATTCTTTTCAGGAAATTTGTGTTAGATTTATTTTGTTTATTCAAATTGCAATGTGAATTGTAATGGAACGTAAATCACTAAACTAATGAAAATTCATGTAAAATTGTAGTTCTACAACTACATAAGCTACAGCTAAATTTAGACATATACGCTGACCAATGCATATCATTGCTCTTGGTATAAAGTTTTATACATACATATATACATACATACATACATACATACATATATGGGCTTATTTGTATTAATCATAGTAATTGAAATATAATGAAATCTATAGAGTTTCTGTCAATATATTATATCTCTCATAATTGTTATATAGCTGCAACATGAAAAATGATACAATACTATCACTAACGTAATTTCTGTATCCTTTCTACAACATAATATTAACATTTTTTAGGTATACAAAACTATAGCGTTTTCAAATATTTCAATTAGCAATATATATATATATATATATATAAAGTGTATGTATGTATATATATATTAATACGTAATATATATTCTGACTCTGTCACACAATGTTACGTAATAACCGTTTGGAAAGCCAATATCAATTTCACAGATAGTCAAACTATACATATACTTTTTGCCAAGAAGCTTACCTTATTGCATTTAAGCATTACAACAGACAATATGTAGTAGAGCTATTTCGTTAAACTATTACTCTTAATCTTACTTTCTATCAATTCATCTTTGAAGAGTCACTTTTTAACGGATCGATAAAATTATGTTACATATTTATAACCCATTGCAACATATTTTATTTGTTTCTTTATACGAATATTATGAATCAGAGTATTTTTTTACTTACTGTTAACAACTTGTAATATTACACTCAAAGATGAAAGAGAGAAAGTAACGAGCTTTCGTTAGAGGACAAAAGATTCTGATAAATCGAAGGGAATATGCTTTTAATAGACTTGGTTGACTATAAATATTTCGCCATTAGTATTTCAATTTGGAATATTCTGATATTATTACTTTACTGCAAAATTTTTAATAATTGTTGTATTGTATTGGTTATTCTTTGTATGACTGTAATTATTTTTCATTTTACTGTTAAGAAATACTCAATTATCAAAACTTTAAGTTGCAGGGCACCCCGTCTTTTATATGTATATTTTATATTTATATTTATATAATTATCGCCATAACTATGTATAAATAGTTTATCCATTTGTTTACATACATACATAGCTATGTATACATTGTATAATATTTATTTATGTTCTCGTGTATATAAATACACCTTCTTAGTTATTTTAATATGAACACTGTAGTTTATAGTACGAGGTACCATTCTCTCTTCATTAAAAAGATTTCATCAATATTTCATTCCTTTCAACTATCAAACTCGATTTTCAATCGAGTTTAAGCTCGAAACATTGGGCAAGCCGTTATCAGAAATTTTCTTTGACCCTCTCAAAAGACAAGGTATAAAGCTAAATATTGTTCCTTGCTTTATGTCAACTTCGTAAAATATTTAAAGACTTATCGACATTTTTATAGCATATTTCAGTCTGGTTCTTTTTATGATACATTAGATAATGCATCTAATATATAGCATATATTGTAAATACCAATTTGTTTTCCTAGTCTCTAAGATTACGAATCGTTTGTGTTACTTATAGACCAAGAGTGCCCTTTTATGTATGTATGACGGACAATCCTCTACTAATTACTGCGCCGTTTGCTGCTGTATTTCTATCTTTTCCACTGTCATATCTGGATTCATAGCAGTGGCCTCCTGTATCGCTTCTGCCAAAGCTCGATCGTGATCAATCGGATCACCATCCGATTGTATTGTTATCTTTTGTTCCACTCGTGTCTCAACTACACCATCTTTCTCCGTTTTATACTGTAAGGCAATCAATGTTTAATTAAAATTATATAATCATAAACAACATTGATTTGATTAGCATATCATGTACCAACCGTAATAGTTTCGACAGTACGAGTTTTACTAGATATGGTTTGTGTACTGACTATCTCTCCTGTGGCACTATAGTTACCGTCTTCGCTTTCGAGAGCTACTTTTCTCGTTTCAGTTGCCACTACAGGTACCGTAGTTGTCGTTGTCACATTACTGTCTGGTTCTCCTGTATAAACGTGCTTCTCAGTTGCGATCACGGCTGGATCTCCCTGGATCAAAATTAATTCAAAATTCGTTTATTTAAGAACTCTCTCTCTCTCTCTCGACACCAATCGAAGATGAAAATGACAAAGAAAAATATGAAATTAATAAAGATTGAAAATTAAGAAGAAAAATAACAACAATGGACAATCTCACAAATCGATATACTGAGATATATTCACATTTACAATAGCACATCTGCCGCCTTGATCATTACATGTACCTATACATCTCCGACGAAATTTGTTCAAGTTGAACAGTTTTTTTGTGCACATTGCACGAAGCAATGCAAGATACATTTCTTTTAAATATTATGCAATATGAACGAAAATATCTTAATGCAAATGCACCACATTGGATTAGCTGGCAAGGCGAAATGTTAACATTTTTTTACATGTAGATATGAATACCTGTTACCCGTTGCTCTAAATATGCATTATCTTCCGCTCCGTAGTAGTATATTAGTAGAAGAAAATTTCTGGCCGTTACTCAATGGATTACCTGATAATATTGATTGTAGAAGGCTTGTTGGTCATCGTCGAGATCAATCGGTGTACCTGAATCTCCGCTGCTCGAGCTCGATGTACTTAGCCTTCGTGAGAACAGCTACGCCATGCAACGTGTTAACCAAGCCGGCAAAATTATTTACAAGAAACAAAAATAAAAAATAAACAATTCCGGGTATGAATAAATGATGCTCATTAAATTAGGCTAGTTAAATTAATAATATTACCATTACATTTAATAATAATGAGTGATATTTTATATATGCTATAAGCATAATTTATGCACGTATAATGAAGTGTTAATATGAGACTTTCTCAACTGCAAGTCTTTAAATACGTAGAATTAATATTGATATGTATTTTATATAAAGTGATCTCTTACATGTCCTACAATCATATGCGAAATGATCGTATGTATACGGCACAGTTACGTGAAATGATATACATGTATGTATATATTGAAATGTAGAGAATGACAGTTAGATCAAAATCCAAATAATATCCGTGTAGCAATTTGCAAAAACGCTTACATGCTTCACCTATTAATTTCAAGCGTATCTTCCTGAGAAAGATACAATTGGCATTACCTGTTCGCCGGAAAGCACGTGACTCGTGGTTCGAACTTCTTGTGTTACTACACGCTGCTCCTGTCTTGTCGCACTCGTCGCAGTTGTATGCGCTACAGTTTTTTCCTCTACCTGATGTAAAAAATAAATTATAGCAAATAATAATTAGGCAAAACTAAAGGAACGTAGAATACGTGGAACGTATGAATATATTATAAATATATCACAATTATCTTTATTATATGCAGCATAGGCTTCAACTAAATTTGCATTAATATTCTACAAAGTTAACAAAGTGAAGCTGTTAACACTCGTTACAAACCTGACTTGTCTTCTGATTTTTTTCCAGATCCTCGTGCATCGTGGCGGTACGTGTAGTGACAGCTGTCGCTGTCATGTACGGAGTTCTACCGTCGTCTGGTGCCTCTGCCTAAATACAACTACCATGTGACTAAGATCTCAAGACGTACATGTATAACTAATGTAAATGGTAATTGGAAAATGTAACGAGAATGCGAATTAATGAATAAAAAACACGATATTTACGCATTACATTTTACGACATTGACAGGAAGAGTCAATGCAACAGAGAAAGAGAGCGTTTGCCTTTTTATAAGATATAAATATAATTGTATAAAAATGGCAGATGACTGCGATTCAACAAATCGAGTTCTTCAAGAATGAAAAAGAATACACGATATATAACTTCTTTACTAAACATTCATCACAAGATTTTAAATATTCCAACTATGCATACTCATCTTAAACAAATCTATCACTCAATTTCGTGCAATATATTTGAATAAATGAAAAAGGAACATTTTATATTGGATAAAACAATGAAAAATTATCGTATGTATTTTATGTAAGCATGCAAGATCTTGTCTGCTCAGTACGATATCTGATGTTACGTTAAATTTCCGATCTTATGAAAGGGTGAATGGTAATGTCTACGTTAGTCTTTTATTCTTTCCAAGTGTATCACCTTGTTGACGTGAGTAGAGACCATAACTTGGCCTGTACCACCGGGTGTAAGATCCTCGATCTTTTCCTGAATATTTTGCGTCACACCCTCCTGATCCTTGACCACCGATTGCTTGGTTGTTGTCTTGACAATTGTCGGTATCACGGCTGGAATCGCAGCTTTCTTTAATTTCGTGGGGCTGGATTTTACTGACACTTGCAAGTCCTTCAGAATCGTCACGCTTTCCACCAGCTGGCCGTTGTTTCCATATATCACACCGTCTTTCACGTACGATCCGTCCTCGCCGAAAAGCTCTTGATTGTACGGTTTGCCGAATTTATCGTATATCTTACCGTCCTTAACGAAACCACCGTCAGTTCCGAACGATGCTTGTGCGACCGGTTTTCCATCCTTGTCACATACCAGTCCTCTATGTACCATTGTGATCGTGATAGTCGTAAAATGTTTATCGAGCGGCTTTCCAGTAGGCGCGCAAATTATTCCATCCTTGACGACGTTACCCTCGGCATCGAAGCTCGCATGTTTCACCGGTTTTCCAGTTTTGTCTACCACGACGCCCTGTATAACTTTCAAACCTTCCGGCCCGAACGCCTCCTGCGTTAGTGGTTGACCGTTCGCATCGTAAACCTTGCCGTTTTTTATGAAACTACTTTCCGGCGGTAAGTTCTCGTGAGAGAGAGGTTTCCCATTGCGCCCATAAATCAGACCGTCTTTAATGAAGTCACCGTCTTGGCCGTAAACATCTTGGTTGAGGTATCTTCCGGCGTCGTCGTAAATCCTGCCGTTTTTCACCACGCTGCCCTCGTTGTCAAAATTGCCATATCTTAATGGCTTGCCGTCGTCACCGCAGACCAAGCCGTAACGAACGGACGTAACGGTGATTATGGTCTGTCTCTTGTTCAGCGGCTTCCCGTCCGGTCCGTACAGTAAACCGTTTTGTATGTAACTGCCGTCGTTGCCGAACGTGCCGTGACTGAGCGGTTTTCTATCCTTTCCATAAATGATACCGTTTTCGATGAAATTGCCCTCGGTACCGAACGCGGTGTGACTCAAGGGTTTCCCATCCTTTCCGTATATCTTACCCTCCTCGATATAACTGCCACCCGGTAATTCGGATCCCGCGTTCAGTAACTGACCTCCCCAGCCGTATATCAGGCCGTCTCGAATGTAACATCCGTCTGGCTTAAACGCACCTTGTTTCAACAGCTGTCCATTCTTGTCGTATACTACTCCGTCTTGTATGTAACATCCATCGGGTACCAACGAGGACAGATTTCTCGGATTCCCGTGGCTGTCCACGATCTTTCCGTTATTGACCGCTATATTGTCCGGGCCTTTGTCATCTTGTGTCAAGGGCTTGCCGTCTCTACCTACGATGATGCCATTCCGAATCGTATTGCCGTCGGGACCGAACACACCTTGCAACACGATTTTGCCGTCTTTACCGTAAACCAATCCGCCCGCGACGTACGAACCATCGGATCCAAACGAATCTCTGCTCAAGGGCTTCCCCGAGTAATCGAATATTACACCGTTGACGATAAAACTATCTTCCGGTAAACCTGCGTTCAGGTTGAGCGGTTTACTATCGCTGCCGTAAATAACACCGTCCTTGATGTAACTACCATCCGGTTTAAAGAATGAGAACTTTAGTAATTTGCCATCTCTGCTACATATCTTGCCGTCTTTAATAGCCGCGCCTTCGGGTACCAATGATTCTTGATTGAGCGGCTTTCCATTTTTCGCGTGGATAATACCTTTCTTTATGTTGCTTCCGTTCGAACCGAACAATTCGTGTTTCACCGGTTTACTATCTTTCCCTAGAATCGTGCCATCCTTCACTAGAAATCCATCAGGGCCGAGAGTAGCATTTGACATTGCTGAACCATCCGCGTTGCGTAACGTACCTTCTTTGATTACAAGATCGTCGGGCTTAAAGAGGCCTTGAGACAGCGGCTTGTTGTTTCTGTTGTGCACTAAACCGTTTTTGATGAAGTGACCATCGGCTATTAATGGAATTTGATTCAGGGGCCTGCCGTCCTTTTCATGTATCACACCGTCTTTGACGAAACTACCGTTGGATTTGTAATACGCGTGCTTAATGGGCTTGCCATCCTTACCGACTACTTTGCCATCCTTTAAGTGAGCACCGGTCGGTAGCAAGGATCCTTGAGTCAAAAATTTTCCATCCTTGGAGTAAATTACGCCGTCTTTCACGACAGACCCGTCGGAATTGAAAGACTCGTGTTTGATTAGTTTTCCATCTTTCGAATGGATCTTTCCCTCCGCGATGTAATGGCCCTCAGGACCTAACTTGCCCGTATTGAGCGGTTTTCCGTCTCGTCCATGTATCAAGCCGTCGCAAAGGAACGTGTCGTCAGGTATAATCGCAATCTGACTCAAAGGCTTGCCTTCCTCGTTACATACTATACCGGCAACCATGTACTTGCCGTCTGTGCCGTACGAGCCCTGAGTCATAGGTTTAGATCCCGACGTAAATATGAGACCCTCTTTCACATACGTTCCATCTGCACCCAATTGACAGTGTTGAATCGGTTTACCGTTCTTCAGTGATACTTTCCCCTCTTTGACAACTGCGTGATCCGGCCCGAGGAAAGACTGTTTCACCACTTCACCGTTAGGAGAATGAATAATTCCATTCTTTATCGAATTTCTATCTGTACCCAATATTTCCTGATGGTAAGGTTTGTTATCTTTCCCAGTAATTATACCATTGCTAATGTGAATCCCATGTGGTCCGAGGTCTCCCTTCTTTAGCAATTTACTGTCTTTTCCGCAAACCTTACCGTCAATTATTTTGCTACCGTCGGGTCCGAGATGGCTCTGATCTAGTGCTTTACCTTCTTTAGTATAAATCACACCTCCAATGATTCTCGAGCCATCGGGAAGAGGTAGAATGTGATAATCTGGTTTGGGTTCCACTGGTGCTGGTGGGATTCCTACAGGCAGACCAACGGTATCTCCATGTTGACGTTCGCTATCAATGAAGGCCGTCGTTTGGTCCTTTTCAGTGTCTGCTTGCGCATCACTCTTTTGCTGTTCCTTAAGGGCAGCAGACTCCACATAATTGAGCCCTGGTGTCTTCAATCCGGGTGCTTGTTTATCCGCTTCCTTTGTTTTCCTCTTTTCCACAGATTCCGCTACTTTCTTTTCTTCTCCCGGAGCATAGTTAAATGCCAATCCTGTAGCCTTCCGACTAGCTGAAGTAGGCGATGGCTGATCCTGTATACCTGGCGATGCCGGCCGATCTTCGTATGTAAAACCAAGTGGAGTAAACGGCTTTCTTGTAGGCGAAGCTTCCGTTTCTTCGTAATCGTAAGGCTTCGTGTAACCAGGAAGCTGAGGAGACTTTGTGGGATCTTGGATTTTATTTGCTTTCACATCAACCTCTTTTCCCTGCTTTTCCGATGTAGAAAGATTCGATTCGATATCACTCTTGTCCGTGGATTCATCGAGTTCTTTGTTCTTTTTCTGTTTCTTATCCTTGTCCTTTTTGGTAAACAGGAAACCGCCAACAGGACTCTTGGATAATACACAAAATACATGCAGTACAAAATACATGCTATATACGTCATGATATATGTATTATATATATATATAACATACTTGTCATCACATTTAAATGAAGCTAACAATATCTATGTGTTAACGTAACTTAATTTTTTTTTCTGCAAAAGTATAAACTACCATAAGTATAATATTCGTGCAAACTTGAATGCGGATGCATTCAATGGAAAAATATCTACACATTTAATGGAACATTCTTTCGACATTATTGTTAAAATCTAATAGAATACTTACTGAATTGTGATATTTGAAAATAAAATGGTAGTGATAAACTCTAATCGTAAATGTAACTTATAAAACAAAAATACTTTTCTAAACCATACATATACTTTATGTAAGATGATAAAAAGCAGCAACGCGGGTGCGTACGACACCAATATAAAGCTTACCTTGATTTTTTCCTTCTTTTCCTTATCCATTTTTTCGGGGGTTTCTTTATCCTTCTTTTTTAATTCTTTTTTAGATAGTGATTTATCATCAATATTGTCAAGATGAGCATTGTCATTAATCAGATCACTATTATTCAGATCATTGTGATTTTCCTTTTCGTTTTCATTCTGTTTATCCTTCTTCTTCTTTGATAGACCACCGGGCGGTAGGACAGCGATTCCTCCGACCGGTTTCTACAAGTAAATTTACCCAATCACACGTCGCTTCATGCAACAAGCATAAAGCCGCTACATTGCTAAAATAATACTAAAAACTACACGAAAACTACCATGTTTCAAGATACAATGGCATGCTTTATGGATTACGGTCTGCGCTCTCAAAGTATGTATGTTATAATTATCGTTATTTTTGTGTTAAATCTGTTTCTATTAATAATATAACGCTAAACTTTTGCTTAATCTAACACAATTTAAAATGCTACACATTTAAATAGTATTCTTATATTAAATAACAATCAGTCGCTATAAACTAGTTTTATATTTATGCCTGACTTTCGTTAAGATTCTCGACTTACAGTAGTCAACAAGAAAAATAATTCTCTAAGAGTCTTATTGTCTACATGCTCGTATTACTAACGTTGCTAAATGCTTAACTAACATCCCACATTGAGGCGATGGCCGTATAAGTTTTGCAAGAAATATAAATAAGAAAAATGTAGCAACATGCATTGGAAGAAACAAAACACCAAGTGGTCACATACAAAAACAGTATTGATAAATATATAGAATTAATTAAAGCAGAAGTGCTCCCATTAAAGTTCTATACCTTTCTCCCACGATCTGCATCGTATTCTCCTTCCAGGCTACTGGTACTGCTAGCTGATGTTGTTCCGGCACTTGTTTTTCGTGTGAGCTATCGGTGTTAGTTATGTGTCAGTTAATAATAGGAATATCAACGCTCCAAAGAAAAAAAAAGTTCATTTATAGATTTCCCGACGCATCTCTATGTAATTTTACTAATGTATCGAGTCCTATTTTATTTTATATGTGAAAATATGTGATGTAACGACTCTATATGTGTTGTACAATTGCCATGCTTTTGTTGCAACATTGGATCCGAATCAGTGTAGTGTGCGTTAAAAATTTCTTGCGTAAGGTAAGTCAATAAATGTATTGCGTAAGTCGATACAGATGTATCGACACAAGACTAGTACAAAAACATGTGAAAACTATAAATTTACTCTACTGACTCACCCACGCATTTGACGGAGAACGTGAGCCAATTGGTGTTCCGCGACTTCTCTGATAGAAATTTTTTCAAGAATGCAATATGTTGTTGCATGTTTAATTTGTCACGAAAATTATGTTATGTCACACAAATCATCATCATGGATTATGTTTTTCTTTTGTAATTAAAAGATTAGTTTGAAAGCGTAGACCGCAGATGGTAATAAAAAATGATGACATACATCGTTCATAAATTTTGCTGTCAGTCAAAAATCGGTTTCACGTTCGCATGACGAGAATTCATGCATACTCTACATTCTAACAGGTTATTTTAAATACAAAAGAAATGTTCTCTAACAAACGCATGAACGTATTACCTTCTCTTTTTGCTTCTTGATCGGACTAGGCCGTCTGTCTATATGTTCTATATCATCAGAAAGCATTTCAGGCTCGTAGCTCATAGTATGCCGTTTGCTTGGTTCGGAACTGTATGTTTCAACTGGTTTAGGCCCACCTAATGCTGTACAAGACAGTCACACTACTTCACATCTTAGCATAACATAGATTTAAACATGTGATTATAAAAAGGCACTTGTGGTTTATAGCGGATATTTCGAAAATTTTTGCAAAGAATGAAATAGTGTTTAGAATAAATCGGTAAAAAGAAACCATTCTAATAAGAAAAACTCATGCTTGTGCAAGCTTGCGTGTCCTAATGACAAACTTTTAATTAGACATAAGAGAACAAATTCTGAGAATAAACGTAAGATGTGTTATGATCGTAGCAAGTTTTAAATCTCCACTAAACCATCATTCTTATGTTATCCATTCATATTTTGGAATATCATTCAAAAATAAGAAAAAGTCTCATTTACCATCCATGCTTCTGGACGTGAGTCGTCGGCCACTCAAAGACCTTTCAAATTGTGGAGGTTGCCTATCGATAGGAGTCTTTTTCGTTTCATAGTGAGTTCTTCCGGAATACCGAAAACGAGACCCTAAATGTGGAATTAATCCCACTTTCTTTACAGGCTCCGGACTCATAAGTCTAGAAAAAATTTCACATTTGATTAAGATGTATCGTAAATTAAGGAAAAACAGTACAAATTCTAGTGATTATTTACCTGAAGAAAGTATGGTGCTCCACGCATACTTTCCATAACTTTTTCGCTGCTCTGTGATTGGCTAATTTGAATCCGATTGTAGATTCAAACTGTTCGAAATCGCCCGGTCTGATTTTTATGTAGAAATTATGCCTCTTGTAAGATATTTTCAATATCTTTGGCCAGGCGAACCTATTAATTCTTAAACGGTCTCTATAAACAAGAAGGCCGGAAGCGCATACACCTAACATTATATCAACGCCTTCCGAGTCTTTCGCGGGATGAAGATCTACGCCGTACATAGCTAATTTTTTCGCATTCTCGAGATAATGTAATTCTGCTTCGGCGGGCGTTTGGCCTCTAAAAGATGATGAAGAACATCGACGTTGTTACTTGTTTAAACAGTAGATACATTTTCCTCTTTTTTTCGTCAGAAAAATCGAAAGAGTAAAAACAAAACTAACTTATGCGTTTTATGGAGATCCATTACTTTCTCGATTAACTCGGGCGTTTGGTTAGGAGCAAATTTAAAATCTTTCAAATATGTCCTTCCATGTTCCTCAGGATCGTAATCTCCGACTTCTGATTGGACCAGGTAGGAGCCCAGGAGAGCGTGTGTCACAAAGGAACAAAGTAAACGTCCTGTAATAATATCGTTTCTGATCTGTAGGCATAACTGATAACGCGTGATATCTTCGTGCAGTTGAGCTGGATCCGGCGGGTAGAATTTTACTTCGAAATTGAACTTCCATGGCTCAGCTAAAAACATACGTTAATGTTAGAGGACATTTCTCAGCACATACCGTTACATTGTACAGTAGCGATTTCCATACTTTTTATGAATTTCGTAATCCTTTTGTGAAGATCCAGCCAATTGCGCGGATCGTGTCTGTCTTCGTAGATGAGACCAAAGTAATCTTTCTCCAGTAGATTCATGCTTTGACAAATCATTTCGAGAAGTTCTTGGCCTCTCGCCTTCCTCTGTCAACCCGATATTTAACGTGTCTCAGGTAAATCAAATATAGTTTAACTTGTACAGCATGGAACCAACTTTTCGACGACTTACATCAATGTAGAAGTCCTTTACGGTCCCGTCGAGGAGGGTAACTTTAGCAAGAGCCATCTTTCCCCTGCTAACCGGGCTCTTGGTGGGCGAGTTCGTCCCAGTCCCATTCTCCGCCGTTACTTCCGCTGGGGTACCAGCGGTCTTTTGTTCTTCCGGCATGTTTTCGCTCTATTCGTATACCTAGAATCAAATAGACGACTCTGTCTAATGCTGAAACGAAAGCACTGTTCAACATTTACGTACGTATACCTCGTGATTTAAATTTGTTGAGACAAGGGAATTGTCCTGAAAGCGACAAACTAAGCTTTCACGTTGCGAAAGAACCGCCGTTGCCCCGGAGAATACCCAGGTATATATGTCCGGCTATAAAGCGAAAAAGAACGCGATACACGACTTGTCTCTGAATCACGATGTTGTCGACAGAAAAGGTCGCGTGTCGCGATGTGGTATAGTATCTCGTTATAGATCCCGTCTAGACGACCCGAGGGTGTCGCGCGGTAAAATAATCAATATTTCCCGAGGGCTCGCAAATCCAAGTGTCTCGCGGTGCACCGCTCGCGATTTCGTTATTAATGAAGACGTTATTAACCGAGGTACGCAGACGTTGCTCGAGGGTTCGTCGAACCTCGAGTGTGTAGGGTGGGCATCCTTGAACTTGGCGAGTGCGGCGAATAGAGTGACAAGGGTACGTATCGATTGCGCATAGGCGTCATTCGTTTCTAGATAAAAGCAACATGTGACTTTATATATAACACGTTCACCTTGCATAAATATTATACGAAAGATAAAAAAAGGATTTACGTAAACCGCGTAACTTTGTCGCAGATGACGTTCGTCTTTCTCCGCAACGCGAACGCTCGCCCCATTTACCTCTGGTGAGTTAATATTTATTATTTATATAGAAATTTTTTAATAATAGGAAAACTTGAGGAGGGACCGCGATACAGACAGAGTGAGCGAATTATCACTTTGCGCCGCAAAGACACTGCGTTATGTAAAATGGTGTGCCGACACCATTGGAGACTTTGCAGACGAGTTGACGCGCAATGTGTACAGATGGGTTTTTACCGCGGGTCCATTCACCCCTCTTCAAGATTACAGATCGTGCGTAAGTATGCGCCAAATCGTCAAAGCTTTCCGTCTTCCGAGAAACAACACGGCTACTTCTCGATAGGATGATAATGTATCAAGACGAAATCAATACAAGTTCGGATCCGAAAGTACTATTCACAAATCGATTCGATCACAGATCTATCGTCCGTCCGCAGGAGAGAGGGAGAGGGAATATATTTTGCGAGATCTGCAACGTAATTACCAGAAATCGCAGAAAGATATCAAGACAAGTGTTCTGCGTAAAAGAAAGAAAGAAAGAAAGAAAAAATGGAGTTCTAAAGCAGCGCTAAGAGCAGCGACCCTGACCGACACGCTCCGTAGAATGCAGAATTTGCCTGCATCGAGTTGCCTGCAACTCGAGTCGAGTCGTAATCGTGGCCTCGTTCGACAGCATTGGACAAACAGTAATTCAGACACAATTGCGCGGAATCAGTGCCGCACAAAACGATCGTCGTTAACATTCCGGAGCGCCCGGAGGGCTCTTTAGCAGCGTCGTGAACCGAGGCTAGCAAGAGTTAAGCCGACGAAAACGTACGACGAAGAAGCAGGAGACTGGACGGTTCAGTTTAATGAAATTTGCGCGCTCTCAGGGACGAGATAAAAAAAAAAGATAGGAAATATCGACGATCGCGACAAGCCTCTCGCTGATTAGATAAACGTAACTCTACACTATTTTTACTGTACTCTAGTGATTCGGTGATCGATTAATAAGCACTCGACGATAAAGAAAAAGCATTCGAGTGAAAATAGCACGAAAAAAAAGGAGAGGAGCAAGATAATGTCTTCATTAGCAATTTTAAGCAGGTTCATGACTCGCTCCGGTGGATATACGCGCCGATAAATCTGCCGCCGCGTGTGCATCGTGTTCGTAGGGTGTTTTTATAATCGTCTAAGAGCCGCAATTAATTCGGCGCGCAAGGTTTATCGCGATTACTATTCGGTTCTCGTTGCACAGCCTCGCGATTCTCGCGCCGTGGCCTCCGGTCGTTACAATTAATGAAAGTCGTTAAAGCCGTAAAATCGTCTGCGCTAGAGTTTGCGTAATCAAAGGAAAACTAGCCGTTAGTAACGATTGTACGTCACTTGCAGCTGAGGAGGCACTCGAGCCGGGAATATGTCATGCGACTCCGAGAAATATTTCAATTCGTGTCGAAATTGGCCGAGGTTTTTTTTTCGACCAGGCGACCGGTGTGCAAGAAAGAAGTGCCGTCATCGCTGGAAGCGGGCGGCCTTTACGCATGCTCTTTACTGGATTGATGAGGTAATACGGACGATTACTTTTGTCGCGATGATGATGACGCGGCGACAGCGACAAGGATCGCACGTACAATATTCTGCTCGATGGAAACCGGTATTTCGTGGACACACGAATTTATGTCATGTCTCTTCTAACTAACGATCTACCAACAAACTTATCTCGCAACACTCCAGCAGTACGGGCACTCACTCGCACTATTTCTGCGATATCTTTTATAATATTATCAGCAGATAGCATCTCCATTGACAGGAATACATATATAATTTATATACGTACACAAAATGAATCACGACACAGACTCAGTTCAGCGATAAACTTTTTCGGCAATTTGAAATTGCCGGAATTGCATTGTTCTTAGGTGAACATTTCAAGTTTTGAGGATAAGGTTTTCTTCATTTTCAGCATAAATAAAGCTTGATAAATCTTAAATTAAAACTTAGTAATTTCTTGTAAAAATTTCAGCTCTTCGAGTCTCTCACAGCTTGTTCGAAAATGTCAGGAAACTGATTTATTTTATAAGAATGGAAAAATATAGTTTCACCTTATACCGTCAATTAGGAGAATTTCGCTGCTTGTGTCTGACGAAGCATAAATTCTTTCATTAAGACAGTGTCGCGGAGAGACACGCACGGAAGCTGACGAGGATCGGACCGAGAGAAACGCATTGTGCGTGTGCGCGTAGGCGTATGTCAGGGATCATGCGACCGACCCCTCTCGTTCACAATCAGCCCTTTGACACACACGTCTGAACCTGAAACCCACGCGATACGCAGTGGGGCAGGATCCGAAAAAATCAGACCGAAACTCTACTCTGATATCTGCACTTTCTTAACGCGAAATATTTTCACTTTTGTACAAATAAGGGAGTCTCATTAAATTGTCGATAACAAGTATATTTTTCTCTGAATATTAAATCCGTTACATTTAATTCGTTAGAATGTATAAAGTACAGCGGTATGTGCATGTACGTCGAATACGAAGATAGCCTCGAATGAATTCATTAGGTATATTGAGAGTAGCAGGGAGAAAACGATGACACCTAGGGTCTGTTCTTTACAGCTCAACTGGTGCAGTCAGTTCAGCTGAAAAGAACACGCACCTAGTCATACGGCGTACGAGCCTTGAAGCATGAATCAAAAGACCATTTTGACTAGTATTTTCGGACTCTATCCCGCTGTGCGACGACCGACAAAGAAAGAGCCTGGAGACAAAAAGAGGATTTAAAGAGCCGGTCTCGTGGGGACAGCGGAAACAGGGGGGGGTCTTTCATAGGGCCCTTTAAAGTTTAAAGGGCGAAATGAGAGCCGGACCGGCTTGCCGCTATCTCGGAAGTGACCGATTCAACCTTACCCCGGCTAGCTTTTCTCCACGAGTCTTTTTTTAAAACCGCCACCCGGCAACATCTGGATATCGTCGTCCCCGAATCCACAGAAATTTCAGTGTCTCAGGCCCGATTTCACCAAACGTCGCTTAACTTTAATCTTAGCTTAATTCGTGTTTGTCTGTTTCCAAGGTAACAGTTGGAAGGAGGCAACGAACGACTTAAGCTAAGCTTAAAGTTAAGCGACGTTGGTGAAAGCAGGCCTTTAATCGCCCCAACCTTTCACAATTATTTCTTTCAATCAATTGACAAATTTCTAACGCCAAACGCGAGCGCAATTATATTCCCACGATACAAGAAGCAAACAGGAAATGATCGCCGTCTCGACACGAGGGCGACGTGGAAGGGTTCGACGAGAGGGTGAAATTGCTGGAGGGTGGCCGGCCATAACGACTTCTGCGAAACGTGCTTTACAACCTTACAACGCGACCCTGCCGACTGATAGCAATGGTAAGATAAGGGTGCTCATATACGCAGCCGCTACTTAGCGAGGCGCGTTTCCTTCTTTTATCAAGGAGGCGAAAAGAGAAGTATATGGGTACATCGCGATCGATACCGTCGGACGATAGGATCAGAAGGAGGTAATAGATTCGAGAAGGTCGAGAAATGAGATAAGAGAGCGAAAATAATGGAGACCGTGTACAAATCGATCGCAAATGAAGCAGGAATGTATGTAAGTGAAAATAATGTTTGTCGACAGTCAAATGAAAAGACGCAATACCGCGTGTTTTACACAAAACTAAATACGCACGCCCTGCTTTTCGCAGGAATGGATTTGAAAAAGCGACTCTTATCGCGTCTCGGGCTCGCGGGAAGAATTCCACGTTTTTCATCTACCGACCGACCTTTTTCTTTCGCACGAAACAAACTTGTCCCCTTGCAACGCGGTTTTCAAGTCCACAGCGTATTCCGCAGGGGAGAAAATGGCGGGGTAGTGAGAACGTACAAATGTTTCTTTGAATAGCGAGACTAAAACATAGAAAAGATGATTCCTGCCGATGCACTTGAAATTTTCCTCCGCTTCGTCAGCTTTTCGACGTACTTATTGTTAACCAGATCGAATAATCTTTAATAATTGTTATTTCTAGATCATGCATCTCTCGATTCTCAAAATACTTTTATATTCACAAACAATAAATTATTCAACGCATCTTTTATAAGGGGAAGAAAATTATAAATGTACCTTTTTCATTAGGGCACGAGAAACGTCAACGCTTGACGTCTTTCGTAACTTGGAAATCTGATCGTCTTATCACGTTATCGATGGACGTAATCCGGTAACGTTTGCGTGTCACAAATATATTTCGATAGACTCAGCGATATCAAACTGTTCGCAAAACACAGTGGATATAACTTTGCGACATTAACCCAGTTTTTTTTTAAGTACAGTTTGCAACGTGTCGAACGAATATCTCGCATCGTGTACCTTCGTATTGAACAGAAGACCTTCCTTTTTAGGAATTCGCGTGCACATCGTTGCATGCGCAGAACATATTTGATCGATAAGCTTGACTATTTTAACCAGAGCGTGCGCCGAAATTAGAAAATATGCTAGTACATATAACAGATACCACCGAGAAAACTAAAGATGTTAAATGTTGAAAAATTATTGAACCCCGTAAACTTGTCAAAAAATTAATTTGCAAAAGCCTTAAATTTCTATATTCTCGTTTATCAAGTATTTAAATGTATTCGTCAGACAAGATATGTAAGAGAAAAACCGATCGAGTTTTTATCGTCTTCTAATATATTCTTTTTTAAATAGTTGCAGCTGATAGCGACGTTAAAGATGGTTAACACATGGCCTCGCGCGTTTCAGCCTTGGAAACCGTTGCTGATAAATCAAGCATGTTTTTCTTAGACGTCGCGGTGAAACCTTACCGTGTATATTTTTGTACGAATTTCCGCGCGCGTATAAAATAGACGCGCGTGAATTAAAAAACGAAGAGACCAACGAGGAAAAACGATACAATACAGTACACTTTGATCACGTGACACGCAAGCACGCGTGACTCACATCGAGGAGACACGTACGTGCGTGCGTATGACGCGTAATTTATAATAATTACGAGGGCGTTCCCATATTGTATCGACGTTCGACGAGAGCCGAGAGCTTATTGCGGAGAATGTGCTTCATCCTGCGACGTAATGGATCGCTGCATAGTTTCACGAATATTACAGCGTAACGCACAGTTATTTATGTCACACTTTTTTTTTATTCTCACATTTATCAAGCAAAACTCGGCTTCGAATTCTTCAAACAATTCACAGGTGAGATAGTTTGTCAGTTTACCCTCAGAAAGGATTTCTGTTACCGAGACAGAAAATATTCTTGACGCATTTATATTTCTCACAACCTCATTTATTACAAAAATAAGACGACATCAAAATAAAATCAATAATTCTTATTCTCCTCGAATTAACAAAGATTGACTTACTATATTGAGACAAGAGCAACTTACATAAATGTAAGTTTATATATTCTTGCGTTTAGAATAAATTTTCCCCTCAATCTTACAACGCACCAAGTTGGCACCACGATATTCGACAAAAGACGATATACTATCATTTTATGCTAGATTTTAGAATTTTTCACTTAAGGTTAAAATATTCTTTTCTCCAGAATAAACATGATTGGCGCTATATCGATCCTATTTTACGATACATTGAAGCGTAATAGCATTAGATCCGGAAATTGTGGGTGTTGGTTTGCGTTACGAAACAGTCCATGCCCTTCGACACCTGATTGCTCTCTACGGGAATTGCCTCACTTTTTTTCTGTTTATGAATAAGTCCATTGCCATATACTTGCTCTACTACCGTCTTCCGCGTCCAAGAAAAGATAAGATATTCTCTATCTATAAGGTATCACCTCGCAGTCCACACCTAAGATTTTAACGCAGATGGAAAAATAAAGGCGAGCGCAATCCTTAGAACTTGGAGCGGTTATCGCGTAGCATCGCGTTTTTTTTTTATCACATCCGACCTGCTTCATTTCGGAATGCACTTATCTGATTCGTCCCGTTGCACAGATCTATGAAAACCGCCGGGCGGTAAAAGAAACGTTTCGCATCCCTGATTTTACGGTCTTTCAGTGGAAACGAAAGTGCGAGATCGCCACGCACTATGAAGATGCGAGTCATGAGTCAAGAGTCAATGGCGAAAAACAAAAAAAGAGGAAGAAACCGCCAAACGCCGGAAGAACCACGGTCCAAGAGCACGACGAGGTTTTACAGCCAGTAAAGTGCCTACAGATTAAATGACCACGAATCCATGACAGAAAAGTAAATTGAATAGTTTTTCTCTTTGTACACGCACTGAGAAGGAAATAGGGTTGAGTTAAAAACATACTTCTTGATTTAACTAAATGCTGCGGTCACTGGCTGCCAAACAAATATTTGTTAATTCACCAAAATAGTTAATTTAAATATATTATATTTTATTTGACATATAAATTTATTATTTTATCACTGCATTTTCTCCAGGTCAGGAGTTCACAGTCAGTTTGATTTAAACGAGATTATGGCAGAAGTGATTTCTAACAATAAGTAAAAGAGTTGAAGAGAAAATAAGTGTAATGAATTTAGAAAATATAAGATATATGTCATAACAAAGAAGAGGGATGGGTCGATAAGCGACGAAAACTTGTAGCTCCGTACAAAAACGAACATCAGTGCAAATTGTGAAGTCACTGTTAGGTAGTGCCACGTAGTGAACGTGACCACGCCTTATCGGCGTTCACCTTGCAGGTATCTGGTTGGACGTCTCATCGTCACCATTTCCGCCGGAGACGCTCGTCGACAGTAACATGATTGATTAAACCTGAATGGCATACTCGACGAAATAACGTATTTGAAAGATTATAAATCGCATCACTCTCTGAAAGGATATGTAACAGAATAATAAGAGATAGATGAATGAAGAGATCTAAGATCTCCGCCTAAAGCAAAGCAGCTTAACGCTTCGTTAATGCATAAAGATTTGATTCCAACGTCACGCGCTTGAAAAACTTTCCTAATTAAAATTGCCGAGCATGGTGAAACATGGCTTCTCGTTTAATTGAAAAAAAAAATAATTACGTTTAATGCCAGCAAATTGTAGCGAGCCATGTCAAGTTCCCGTTCTAACAGACCCAGATCTCGTCAAAATAATGCAAGAGTTCACTGAACTGCAGGCTATGCTAATCACGGTGATTAATTTGTACAACGTCGTGCGACCTGACAACTTAATTTTCGCAAACTCAAGATATTCGTGTCGGTCAAACCTCATCTCGGATGATTGATCTGAAAACGAAACGAAGGAACGATTTCGCCGGAACGTACACGACTGCGCGACAATAAAGTGCGATGCCGCAGCAATTTGGCTCAAAATGTAGTCAATAAAGACCGTATCGGTAATTCGATAATGTGTGCACCGGCGGTTATTGCATTAAGCGTGCCAAGCACGGTACATCGGATGTACTGCCGGAGCGCGAGCCCACGTTGCGTCGCAACACTGTGGCGAATGTAGCTATTTCGAAATTCAAAAAACATGCCTCAGTGGTCGAATTGGTGAGAGACGCCCTCCTAGAGAGTAGGGAAGTCCAGGTTCAAAGCCTGGCTGAGGTAATATTTTTCGCAATCAATTTTCTGTATTAAAAACATTAGCCAGTTAATGTCGACTAAAAAGCAACGATTTATTACTGGCAACTTAAAGTGATCTCTTTCAAAAAACAGGGTGCTAGAGAGGTCTTAGCAGCGTGATATCGGGACATTACAGTATCCTCATTTACGCACTGCCGAGCACCCACGCCCGCCACGGAGAACCGTTGGTTCACGGTGTAGCGTAAACGCTATTACCGGAGTGTTCGTGTGACAATTGTATTCAATGCCATCCCCCGTAAGTATACGTACGGTAACGCCGAGCGAATAGTCGCGCGCCCGATTCCCGTCTCCCTCTCAGCTGCGATATCAGATTCCTTTCAATTCAAATGACGTCACCGGTGTTCGCATCTGGAGAACCGCCGCCGCCGCCGTCGCCGCCGCAGACACACAACGACAACGATGAAAGTCGACGCAGGAAGAACAACTCGCTGCGATGACTACTTGGGTGCATGGCGCGAGCGCTCATCTTGATCGCTCAATGGAACAAGACATATGAATAGTCGTTCGCCTACGCGAGATGCACCGATAACGACCGAAAAGCCTGGTAAATGAATTCGCCTGCGCGCTTTTAATGCCGCGATCGATTCCGCGAGCGAATGCCGAGAAACGTCATTTAGCGTGTCTTCTCGATCTGAGAGACAGCTTCCATCTTCCAAGTATGTCCAATAAATTAAGAAATAAGCTCCACCTCCTTCCAATTTTCTCTCTTGATAACGTACATAATCAGTTCTACACTTTAGTTTAATTGCTAATAATATATTAGCAATTTCGATGTATATGTTTATGTACGTATCTATGTATATAGGTGTCCACGTGCCTTGCCCTACTCCTCATCACGTCATTTACTTTAGTTTGCCCTTTCCGAGTCGTAGAGCAGATGGCGAAAATCATCCCCGGTTTTCTCAGGAGGAAATTTGTCCCCCCTGCCTAGAACGAAGCGTTGATCGAAAAGACGCTGGTGATAACGATCGGATCCGAACGATGCGAGAAGAGCCCAGAAAACTTCAAGTTACCGTTTGCTTCCGGCTGCTCCCTCGGCGCGAACACCTGCACGCGCGGATGCGTGCCTCGTGTGCACACGCGTAGTACGTTCACGATCTTGTGACACGAGTACCGGTAGCCGGCAGGCAGTCCCGCGGACGACATAACGGCAATATCGCGTCGTGACGTTTCGGCGAAAACTGTGTCGAGATTTACAACTTGACGTAACTTCAACACGAACGACGTTTTCCGCGTCTTCGCGGATTAGACAGAGTGTACCCGTCTGCTCAAACTTTCAACAAATTTCCCTGAGAGTCTTCAGCCGAAGCTAGAGCGTGCTCTTTAAATAGAAATTGTTTATGAATGTTACTATCAGAGGAAAGCCCCCTATTATGAGATAGCAGGCTTTCAACATCCAAATTCAGCCACAAATCAGCCCCAGTTGTCGAGCAGGTAAGACGCCCGTCACGGATTGAGGGAGGTCCCAGGTTTGAATCCTGGTTGGGGTAATATTTTTCGCAATAAAATTAATTTACAGGACGGGGAAAATGGGGGGAGGGAGAGAATTGAATGCTAAATATAGCATCAGAAAAATGCGAATTGCATTTGAAAAATAATCATCGAATCGAATACGTAAATCTGCTGACGACAATATTTCCACGTATATGATAAACTGCGTTATGTCCGGAAAAGAAATCGGCGCGTAGTACTAATGTGGAAAAGAAACGGTATAAAGATTCACGATTTTCAGAAAGATTTAAGATTTACAAAGTTGGGCTACCTACATCTTGCCTTGCGACCCACATTGGCGTGTTACCATATATTGTTCAGCCACAAATCTTACCTCGCAACGTTTGCACGATCCAACAATGAATTTTCCACTGAACACATTTCACTCCAAGGGCAATAAATTCATGGTGGAACCAACAGATGATGCCTATTAATTTAGCAGAAACCCTACTATCGCATACCAGAAGCTTGTCTCATAATAAGGGACTTTCCCTCTAATTGGTCTTTTCAGTTCTTTCCCGACGGGAAGGGAAATAAGAATTGAAACAAAATTGCTCACACGAAAACCCCTCGGGTTCTGGTAAAATTTTCGGAAAACTCGATATTTCTCCACGACAAATGTTCTGAAGATTAGAAACCTTGTCAAGTTTGTGCAATGTGCATATATGTATGATCGCGCGAGTCGTCCAGTCATCCAGTAGCTGCCAGAGGAAAGGCAGCCAAAATTGTGCGCGCAGCTTGAAACGGTCATCGATTACCTTAGCCGCAAGCGCATCCAGAGTGACGCGTCTTTCGAAAATAGTGCTCCGCAGCAAAACGCATAATTGACCCAATTGAACCGGTACGGTGTTTATGGAGAGAAAGAGATGCCGGCCTCTCGCCAAGGTTAGTCGCTGATTCCCGCATTCTGCGGAGACTTGGAATCATGGCGCACAACTAATATGGCATCCCGTCGTTCCACTTACGTTTGGATCCACTTAAGATTTGCGCGTCTCGTGCCGAGACACGCCGATCAAATTCGATCGTGACGAGACGTGTCTTCGGAAACGGCGCGAGTTTCCATTTCTCATGGTGCAACTTTCGGTTTCCAATTATACGACGATCCCGTTCACGGCTAACCGGTGCGCCTTGTTAAAGGCGAGGATTACGAGGGAAGCAGAGAGAATCTCGGCGGAATCTCATTTGTTATCGGGTGCATCGTGCCGAAGGAGCGGCATTTATATACGCTGTGTAGAAAGTATCGAGTGCGCGTGGCACACTATCGAGAAGCATTTTTGCCCTCGGGGTCGATCACTGAAACCGGAACGGCGCGCGGCGCGACGGTGCCGGTGAAACGGCCGGAAACTGGAGGCAGCTCGACGCGGTCGCTTCGTTAAAGCCTGAAATCGCGTTAGCATCGACGTTTTCTCGCGCGAGCGTCGTGGTAGAGAGAACAAATCGCCGGAGATCGGCCGAACGAGAGAGCGAGACACTCGCCACGATATTTCCATCCGCGTCTCGCACATCGGCGAGAATTGATCGACGATGGGATTATTTATAGCCGCGGCAGGTTTAAAATAAAGCGCGCGGCACTTTTTTTTTTCCAGCCGACAAGATTCGTGTCACGAGTTAACGGGCGGCGGCAGCGGCGATGCTTCGCGGCGATGCTTCCCGGCGCTGCTTGGGAAATTTGTCGACGCACCTGACACTCGCGGGGCGATACGCTCGATAACGCGCTTTCTCCGCGTTGCAAAAGGACGCGTCGTCCGCAGGAGCGTCTCGTCGCGAGCGACAATTCTCCCTCGCGCTCGTTCATTCACGTTCGAAAGTATCGGCTCCTCCTGTCTCAACCGATCAGCAGATCTCTCACGCCGATTAAGCGCGTTAAACGACTTCCAAGTCCAGTCTCGCACCCACGTCATTTCTACTAGCTCGTCCGACGAAGATCGCTGGAAACGAGACTTTTTCGAACCGGACTTGTGTCTCTCGCGTTTATCGCGAACGTGAAACTCTGCTGTCGCGCGTCGTCGCCGCTCACGCACACCGTCCTTCCTGTCGGGACACCCGGTACACGCGCGGTATCCCCGTAACCGATCCGTACCATCGACGCTCGATACCCGTCCCTGCCATACGCCTCCTCCTCTCTCTCTCTCTCTCACGTAATCCGCGCTTCCTTTTGTTACGTACCGCGTGACTGTTACACATTGCACCACCACACACGCGTGCCGCGCGTGGCGTGGCGTGGCGTGGCTTAGCGTGGCTCAGCACGGAGAACAACGCGACCCCCCTCGCGGGATTTTTTATGCGGGAGAAAATATTACCCAACGAATATCCGCGGCGTCACGGTCGAGAGGCTGGGAAGGCGGACCCGTGCAACGTTGAAAGGTGCACACGCGGACAGATCGATGCATCCCGCGACGATGCACCGCTCTCACAATAGTTTTCGCACCCCACGTTTCAGCGCTTCCCCCTCGCGCGAAACGCAGCCGTCCGGAACCGGCGATTCTATTCGGTGGGCGAGGGTCGAAACGAGCGTCGCCGATGCGGAAGGAGCGCGTGCACGGCGTCCAAGATGGAACGGTCGTTTGGTCGAGATGAGCAAGTTTACGCGGACAAACGTGCGCACCGGCGCGGCCTTGCCGCGACTCTCGGTTTTGGGGGGCGCCGATAACGGAGCGTAAACGTTACCGCGCGCGCGAGCCAAGTCGCCAATTGCGTCGCCAGTCCCGAAGGATAGAACTTGCCTTCGAATGTGCCCCCGAGTCGCGCTTACCGATACGATTGAAAATCGTCGCGAGGCGCGCGCGCGCGCGCGCGCGATCGGCCGGCTCCTAGCTGCGATCCCGCGGGAGTCGGGAGTCGAGCCGGCGGCGATGTCGGCGAGTGGCACACTTACCTACGATACGACGAGAGAGCAGCCTCCGCCGTGTACGACGCACCAGCGCAGGACGAAGCACGGCGCGCGGCGCGCGGCGAACAATGACACGGACGATCGGCGGGAGGAGGCGGGAGGGAACAGGGCTTGGTTCTCCGCAGCCGAGCCGAAGCGAGAGACACCGTAGCGTAGCACGTATAAACAACTCTCCGTCCCCCTCTCTCTCGTGCTCGCCAATTCGACAGGTCTGTTCGGCGGGTGGTCGGTCCTTCGGATCACGAGACGACGCCGTACGGGACGGGGGCCACGGCCCTTGTTGCCCGCGCCATTTTCAAATAGTCCCTGAAGAGAGCGGCGACGTTGAGAAATTGCGTATCGCGAGTGTGACGCGACGCGGACGCCGCCCCGGACGAGGACGCGACAGATCCCTCGTCTCTCTCTCTCTCTCTCTCGCCCCGCTGCGCCCGCCTTCCTCCTATTTCGTACCGCACGCGACAGATCGACGAGACGACGACGACGACGACGACGAGAGCGGATCGCGCCCAGCAGCAGCGTTACTGCACCGAATACCACCGCGGCACTGCCCTCGCTGTTCCTACGCGCCCGCCGTCATGGCCGACCGCGACTAGGAAAAGCGGAGTTTCTCTCGTGACGCAATCGGACAAGCACGCCCCGTCTCGCCCGCGTTTTCTCCGTCAGGCGGCGCCGCGCGACGCGCCGCGCGCTCGATCCCGCGGACTGCCTTTTTATCCCGAGCGTATATATCGAGGATCGATAAATCCACGCCGTTTGAATTTGAAACGTAGCGATCTCTCGCGCATTTCTCCGCGCCACACTCGCCACGCAATAAAATTTATTAATCCTACTTTGTACAGTCAGTTCGCTTAGAAAAGGACCAAAACCCATAGTCGAAACGTAGCGAGTCTTGAACATAAAAATTGCCAGATACGGTCAAACAAACTTTTCATGTTGTTCATTATTGCTGACGACCCCGAAGATTATTCTTGTTATAAAATAAGTTCAACTATTTATCTTTCTATCCTTTACTTTATCACCGTACATTTCTCACACTCATTTCCGCGAACGTTGATTGCGATCGAGTGCTCGATTCTTGAATTCACTCGGTGAAAGAAAACTTGGCAAGTCGATTGGCTGTTCGACCAATGACTCGTGCAACTTTTCCGTAATACGTTTGTCATGCGAATGAATCCAAAAATCGGGCCCCAGTGACATTACGCCCGTATCAGATTACGGATTGAGATTGAGATTAGAGGCTTGTTTTCTGTTGCTACACTAGTGAACTAGTGCAATAAATTGGAGTAAGACAAGCATATTTTTTCTCATTAGTCCCAGTCTACAATAGAGATTTAAGCCCTAAGCCTTAAGAA
>NW_011967125.1:304894-314080 GCF_000949405.1 Vollenhovia emeryi
AATCACGGTCAAGTATGAGTAGAATGCGCGACTGTGATTAGTCAATTTCTTAAGGCTTAGGGCTTAAATCTCTATTGTAGACTGGGACTTCTAGCTTACCGCACTAGTTCACCAGTGCAGGAACAGAAAACAAACCCTAGATTGAAATTTGACCAGGGTTGGGTAGTGTCTAGTTAAAAAGATAAAAGTTAAGTTAAAAAGTTAAATAATTTTAACTAAACTTCGTTACATTACAGACTGTTAACTTTTAATTTACCCCTCTCTTAGGCCCGGTTTTTTTCATTTTCTGGTTAATCGTTAATCAGAGGTTAGTCGACTCTCTTTTTAGACAATAATATAAAGAAAGACGGAGAGTGGATTAACGTGTGGTTCGGCATCTTTTCGCGCGACGCGCGGCTGCGTACGCTCGCGCTTGCGCCGTGCGCGCAGTCGACGCAGTACCGTACGAGCGGCCAAGTGAGATGAAGCGGCGACGAGGGGTCGAAGGGGGTCGCCTCGCCGGATCGGAGAATCGTTTACAACGACGTGGCGAGACGACCCGCCGCT
The DNA here is from genome assembly GCF_000949405.1 of Vollenhovia emeryi. Classification (NCBI taxonomy): domain Eukaryota; kingdom Metazoa; phylum Arthropoda; class Insecta; order Hymenoptera; family Formicidae; genus Vollenhovia; species Vollenhovia emeryi. Next base: position 305,441 of record NW_011967125.1, read on the forward strand.
CGGACGCTCGTTCCATTTGACGGCCACGCGGATATCGGATTTCCGGTTACGCCGCGGACGAAACGGACGTGGATGGATGTCGGGAGATTATCGGATCGACGGATCCTGACGATCCGCGATCGAGCGCCGAGCTCCTGGAACTCACGTCCGATTGCACTCGCCGATCGCGACGTGTGCCCGATGATGTGTCAACGTTACATAATTTTCTGATACGTCAACCGTCACCTGGCTATCGCGATAAGGTCAGTTATCACCCGGTCGCGAGGTTAGACGGCGCTTCGGAGTCTGCGAGACTGGTAGCCGGCAGGAAAGCGCACGCTATTTCTTCTAACAAGCTCTGCACGATTCGTCTGTAGATATGTACGTTGATTTGCTTTTAATACTGCAACCTGTTTGCTGGAAAATTTATAATTAACATCAATATCGCACATTAGGATGAAACTACTGTATTATGTCGCAGCTTTAAGCGTGACCGGTGACATATTGCGTATTACGCGTCGTCTACAAAGCCTGGGGTGAGGAGTAAGAGAGAACCACGACCTTTTAGCACTTGGTGTAAGGAAGCTAAAATACAGGCATTGTTTTTTAAATATATGTAACACTGGCCGATGGCGTTTTCATTCACCGAGAGTAAGCGTGAGAGCTCGAGAATGTAGAAAAATTGCTAAACGACGCTAACTGGCAAATTCTACTTAAAGAAATTTATTGCGAAAAATATTAATTACCTCAGTCAGGGTTTGAACCTGGACATTATAGGCGGGCGGTTATTAAAATTTTCCTTACTTCAGGCTTACTGCATGCGTTGTGGACGACGCATTAATCTCTACCTATCTTACAACAGTGTCGAACAAAATTTTAAGACCGATTTTACAAAGATATTTAATGTATTATTGGATATTCCGATTGAAAACATATTTAATACAGGACTGGGCAAGTTACTTTATAAAAGTATCTAGTTACAGTTACAGTTTTTTTTTTCGCAAAAAATGTAATTAGTTACTAAAGTAACGAATCGTTACTTTGCAGCTCGTCTTTTTGCAACGAAAATAAAAATATCAAATCACATTTGAATTGTAAATTGTCGATAAAGACGTTTATGCGCAAATGGGCCTAATGCCCGTTCTACACCTGGGGATAATCCTACTTGTGGCTGTAAATATGCAAAGATCGTCGTATTGAGACGATTTATGGACTCGGGTGCCATTTCTACATAAGAAGACGGTTAAAAATCATAGTGAAATCATACAAAAACCATGCTTAGTATGATAGTCGTGAGGGAAACCACTGACCAACATCTTGATGGGCATTACTTAATCTTATTATCTTATTTTATCTTTATAATGCCCCAGCAAGAGCTAATGCCCAGCAATTCTGCAAATCTGTACACCACAATGTCCTCAGCGGTTTTCCCCTCGATGATAGTCTTACCAAAATGCCCGTGTAAACTTGTCCACTCAGATGAGCCACAAGTAGGATCATTCCTAGGTGTAGAATTAATGCAGCTATTAAATCAGTTACTAGTTATCGAAAAAATGTAGCTGAGTTAAGTTACAGTTACTGAAAAAAAAATGTAACTGTAACTTGATTACAAGCAACGAGTTACTTGCCAGCCCTGATTTAATATATGCTTGTATGATGTAATGTATATATCAATTAATAAAGCAGAGCGTTAAATAATGGCAAGCGAATCTTGGAATGTCTTGGTGACGGGAGGCGCCGGTTATATTGGTTCTCATACAGTGTTGGAATTGTTACAAGCAGGCGTTCGGGTGGTGGTAATAGACAACCTTAGCAATGCGCACAAAGGTGAGACGTAATGTGACAAAAGTGACGTGCGATACATTGTATATATACCATATTTCAACCTCATCGCCATCATATTAAATAGTAACAGTGTATTGATTACCGTCTATTTTCTATTCACCTCACCCAACATATTGTCTATTGGCGACACAGCACACGGCATGCATATACAGTTAGAGCTCTAACAGCTGTTCCTAATAAATAGGCACCATTTTCATCGTATACTGTACAATTTCTACACGTAAATGTAACATGAAAATTTTGAACCCTTCTTATGTTTACAGCTGCAAATTCTGAAAAACCAGAATGTCTCCTCAGAGTGGAAAAATTGACAAACAAAAACGTTACGTTCGTCAATTGCGACATCACAAACATCAACGATCTGAGAAGTGTATTTCAGAAAGTAAATATATTGATTTGATGAGAAATTGTGCCGACTGCCTATTAAACTCTAACATTCGGACTGTGTCTTTTGTAGCAGAGTACTTTTCATTGTGTTATACATTTCGCTGCATTGAAGGCCGTTGGCGAGTCATGTGAGAAACCACTCGAATACTATAAAGTTAATGTCAGCGGAACGATAAATCTATTACAAGTTATGCGGGAGCACAATGTAAAGCGTTTTATCTATTCGAGTAGTGCCACAGTCTATGGCGTACCTGAGCAACTTCCTTTGGTAGAAGACATGAAAACTGGCAAATGCACAAATCCTTACGGAAAGACCAAATTCATGGTTGAAGAAATACTCAAGGACTTGTGTGCATCAGACAAGGTACACGTTAATTGGGTACACTATGATCTGCTCTAGTGAAAAGTTCATTTTCAGGAATGTTCCGTTATATCTTTGAGATATTTTAATCCTGTCGGCGCACATCCCTCGGGTGAAATTGGAGAAGATCCCAACGGTATTCCGAATAATTTAATGCCCTATATTGCTCAAGTTTCTGTTGGAAAAAGAGACGTATTATATGTTTATGGCAATGACTACGATACTCTTGATGGTACAGGTGAGAGTTTCCGTTTTTGAGATTGCGCAGGATTACAGGAAACCTAAATCTTTTCATCAAGACAGCTTATTATGTAAAGAACGTGTTGTAGTAGCAACGAGAAATTTATGATTGTAATTAATATACATTTCTCTAATAAACTCTACAGGTGTACGTGATTACATCCATATTATGGATCTGGCAGTTGGACACATGAAAGCCGTGATGTATCAAAAGACTCGTAATCCAATGGGATTCAAGGCGATAAATCTCGGCACTGGAAAGGGCTATTCTGTGCTCGAGGTTGTGCATGCATTTGAGAGAGCATCCGGACGGAAAATACCATACAAAGTAGTCGAACGTAGACCAGGTGACATCTCTGCCAGTTACGCCGATGCTAGTAGCGCTAATCGAGAACTAGACTGGATTGCTACAAGAAACATGGATGACATGTGTAAGCTGGAGTAATAAATGTGACCGCTGTCTGTACTTTCTGTATTTGGATGTTCTAAAGTTAGAAACATTGATGTTCCAGGTAAAGATACGTGGAAATGGCAGCAAAATAATCCAAACGGTTACAAACGCTAATAAGCGTTACCCGTTATGCCTAAATAACTATGGGAAACTTGCTATTACACGGTTTGCCTTCCGCTTATCATTGGATATATAACGAAACCATGGTGGTATACAGTTACCAAAGTTTAGACCAAAGCATAAGAAAAGTAGTTATTTATCTGTTACATTAAGCGAATTTAATATATGAATACAAGGATAATTCATGTCTCGCGAAATTTAACGTTGAAAAAGTTTTGTTCGGTATCTCTTTATATAAATCTATTAAATATATTTTAAATCTTTTTTACGTGTATCAAAATTAAATTTCTGTCGTAACACAGTGCCATTTTAAATAGTTGCAATAAGTATTTTATAAACTAATGTGTATATATATAATCTATAAAAAATTTATATATAAAACATGTGTAAAAGATACTTTTCTATGTACGTCAGTGGTGCGAAAGCAGTGTAAATAATTGTGATTTATGGCGAATAATTACGAAATAATAAAGTTATTATAAAAGGGTGTGCATTCTATTACTGACAAAAATCTCCACGTTACTATAACCTCAATTTACAATCGACTTTCTACATCATTGATCTACATGCTGTTGATAATAAAATTAGGCGAAAGTACAGACAAGTGTGGGAAAAAAGAAATTGTGATTTTTGTTCAAATTATCACTTCGATCTTGCGAATTAATTTCGTCCATTAGAAATCGATACGCATCGAGGGACGACCATTATGGATACAGTGGCGAGCTTGCGGACCACGCGACTTTACGGTCTGTCGAATTCATGGTCCGACGTCACACTGACAATTTTGAAAATCAGCTGATCCACTATGTGACGAGTTTCTTTCCCGAGTGGAAAGAAAACGAAAGCGTAAGCCGCCTGGAAGAGTAACCGTGAAAACAGTGACTGCTCGCCTCTTTGACTGCTCGGACTTTAAAGAGCCAGGTTAGGATCGTCCATTTGTCAACAGCTGATCGAGACGCTCCAACACCTGTCTGCATTGACATGCTCGTTCAGACTCTGATCGCATCCAACCGAGCTGTCGTATGATACATCCCGCGTAAATCGTATTACCATGGACTCGTTGAAGGACGAGGCGCAGACGGAGGCAGCGTTGATCGAGAGTCTGTCCGGCGAGCAAAACTCGAGATGCGAGTCGCCGAAGCGCGGCACCACGCTCTCCACCAGCACCAGCAGCTTCGAGGCGCTCGACCCGCACGACCCAAACCTGAGTCGCCTGGCGAACACCATGTTCCAGAAGACGGGCGAGTACCTGCAGGAGGAGCTGACCGCTACCCACGCCGACTACCGGCTGCTGGAGCGCCTCAACAAGGAGACCATCGCCAAGTACACGGAGCTAAAGATCATCTCGTCGAACGTGGTGCAGTCACTGGACTCGCTCAATGACAAGTACCAGAAGCTACAGCCGATCCTTGACAACATCAATCAGATCGACGACAGCGTCAGCAAACTGGAGCAAGCGGCGTACAAGCTAGCGGCGTACTCCAAGCGACTCGAAGCCAAGTTTAAGGATCTCGAGAAGGACACGAAGGGCAAATGAAGCTGTAATTAAATGAATGTACCAATCATTGTATCCCTATGTATCTACATATGATAGGACGACAATATCTCGGGCAAAAATTATTGCGAATATATGAATAATTGTATAAAACAAATATTTCAGAGAGCTAGCAATGGTCAAGAATGCAAATCTTTTGTACATTATATTTATTAGTGTACACGAGAGACCTCTTGAACACGCTTACAAAACTTCTAGAAAATTGTAGCTTGCCATTCCTTTGCATATCATACACAATATCTGAATATTTTATAATTAACTTATTGATTAAAAAGTTATGTATCTTATCAAGTGCTCTATCCAAGACTAACCTTTCTTCTTCCGCAATGTATCGACAAGCCTCACAATGTGCCTGAGTAAGGATGATACGAGTGTAAATAAGAACACAGTAATATGTAAACCAGGAATACGAATAATTACAACTATATTTAACAAAAAGGGTATTTGTTATATTTGCCACAATGTTGACGTAATGAAAAGTAAATCTGTCACTTGATATAGCAGATACAATTGATGATTCAATATATAAAGTTGAATTTATTTCTCTTGTCAACAATAATTTACTGAAATATATACGAGGGTGAGTCAAAATTTATCTGCACTTTTCGTTCTACAATTTATTTACACAAAAATCGGGGTTCAATGTCAAGACTATCTTGAAAAATTATGTATGTGCATATTGGACCCCTATTTTTGTGTAAATAAATTATAGGACGCAAAGTGCAGATAATTTTTAACTCACCCTCGTAGTTTAAATATATAACGGATGATATATGCGTATGTCTGCTAGAGGATAAATTGCTAGATTGTGTGTCTGTGTGTGGTAATCCTTTATCGATAATTATTTTAAGCATTACAATATTACGTGTTTATGACCATACAAATGAGTGGAATATTTAAATTTCGTAACTTTAAAACTTTGACATTGCATTGTCACGTTGCACTAAAATGTTCACGTCACGAGCATGAGAGAGTCGAAAGCGAGCAATTATTACACGGCCCAGTACGGCCTTCCGAATTTCACAAGTATACATAGACTCATCTTAAACGACGACAATAAAGTAAGCTGCATTGTTCCTATAATTCAGTTGTAGATAAAAGCCGATGCACCTCCAGGGATGATATTTAGCAGTCTAAGAAATTGCCGGCCATCAATAATTCCAGAGCAATCTCGGGTGCGATTGGAAACTCTGGTATTTCTGTACTGCTGTTTGTGTAGCGCACTTTGTAAGTAAAATACATGCAGACCTTTTGCAACACGTGAGACCTGTGGAAAAAAAGAAGCACACGTTGAAACAATTTGCTTGTCGCAGTACGCGTATCAAACTTATGGATTTCAAAGTAAGAAAATTACTCGTTGGTACCCGTTGAGTACCAACTTTCATACTTACGGGATTTCACGAAAGTTGACTTCGTTGGCTTCGTTTTCCGCAAATTGACCAGGACCGCTCAACATTGCTTTGATAGTACCGCTCGTTAACGCGTGCTCCCGTTTAACGATAAATTCATGGCCGTCGCTACTGACTAGCTTCACGTACATGGCGTTTGGTCCCTCGCAGCCGCCATAAACGGGACTACCGTTTTGCTAAAATGTTCAACAACTCTATCACGCTATTTGTCACGTTAAACAGACTGGATAGACTCTTACGTTTGTAATCTAGACTATTGTACAATTAGAAGAAATAACGAAAGGCTTAGCAGGATGAAGTAAAGAAACCTTCCTCTAAGAAGCAAAATTTGGAAAAATCAGTATTAATTTGGAAGAATAGGTACCGCATGCATGTCTTTAGACGATCTGCCCTCTTCTTCGTCGGTCTTATTGACACTCGCTTCTTCATTGTGCTTGATCCAAAGAAAGATTAATGTTAATCGATATTTTACCACAAGCGTTCAGCTTGCCAGAAAGGGAACGAGTTAGAATTTTAACATATAACAGCAACACAATATGTATATACGTTTTAGAGATACATTGTTGTACACCCCGATTATCATGCACACGCATGCAAACAGGATTGTCTTATACGTACTTTCTCAGCCTGCATGTTTACGTCAGTTGACATGTTTGCCGTTGATGTGAATATATCCTCCTGCAGCAAAACAGTCCAGATATACAAACAATATACACACACACACAGTACAAATGACATGGAAACAGATCAATTGTATGTGTAGATAAGCTAAACATTAGCCAAGAGTGGCAGAAAAATACAAGACTGTTGAAAAAAAACATGAAGAATTATTTGACGCCAGTAAACGACCAACAATGAATAGACCCACATGTTCGGGCGATTTTTCGACGCGCGCGAGCCGAGAAATCGCCCGAGCACTCGCACTTCCCTAACAATGTATGGCGACGTGTTTTTAACACAGAAAATTTATTGCGAAAAATATTACTAATACGCCCGCCTAGATTGCAGGGAGGTCCATTTAGAAGCTCAATCATTGTTGAAAAAAAAAAGATGAAATTGTCATCGTAGACAAGTGGGAGCATCGAAAACACTCTGCGAACTAAAAAGTACATTTGGTCGTGTCTCAATAATAGCAAGTGTGTTGATCCGTCGACGAATAGATCCGGTTAGCCTTCCGTGTTGTAAGAGGCGACTAACAAAGCCTAATATTACATTTGTCGTACATTTTTCCAAGTGTTGATTGGCTGCAGAATAGAAGAGTCGTCTATCTCTAGAAATCTTTTCTATTCTGCAGCCAGTGAACACGCTTGAAAAATTTGTCGTACGATAAATGTAATATTAGGGTTCAGAGGACAAGTAGCTGTAAAGGGAGAGTAAAGAGAAGATAAGAATACAGAGAAGATAAGACAAGAACAACTAAGATAATAAAGTACGCTATGTGACCTGTGACTGTGAGTAGGTCGACGGCGTTCTTTAAAGGGAGAATTAAAAATATAATAATAAGGCAGCAGGTTAGGTTACATGTTGGAAAGTAGAGTTTCACGAAGGCGCTGCATCATACAACACACTCGCGCGCGTTTTTACAATTTCGAGCTCCTGTTCCTGCGCTCGTATTTACCGTCGACAGAGTAAATTGGGAAGGATTCGTTGGATGTACTGTACTATGTTATCCAGTGCACTACTTAAGCCCATTGGACAATAACTACAGATCTCGCTCTGTGGTTACTGTCCAATCGTAACGCTGGCTAGTTTATAAAAATAGTTAGGAATGATGCTTGTTAGTCTACTGCGAAATAGCGAGCGATCTACGTACTTTGCAGGCGACGCGAAATTTTAATTAACTCAGAATTCTAGTCACGATGTAGCGTCACCGACGACACACACACATCACCCGACGAACCGTCGTCTGGTCTTCTGGTCAACTGTCAATGATACGCGACGGCGACGTCGGCGACACTAACGACACCATTGAAAACATGAGCGAACCAAAAGGATGAAAAATCCAGGAGCACGTATGGTAAAACCGCGGATTAACGGGATTCTGCACTTTTGGCACCTTTTGCTCCTAGAACTGTCAATTATGCTGATTGGATAGATCTAGAAGAATAGCTCTATTTCAGCACAGATCTGAAAGTATAATCCAATGAGCGCAAAGCGCTTAGCAAGCGCTAAAGCCCGCTGCAGACACGATGATATTTTTCCTGCTGGATTGCTTGCGATTTAGTAAATTACTACATTGCACCACTCAGCATTCAGGATTCCTAGTAATTTACTAAATTGCAATTCTGCTGAA
>NW_011967125.1:315740-330389 GCF_000949405.1 Vollenhovia emeryi
AGCACACCATGTTATCCCTTCCACCATGCTACGTAGTTCATGTCCACGTTTCCCCACTATTAATAAATAACGCCTCTCATTGGAGAATAGTCGCAATATGGCGATCAGGACAAAGCCAATCAAATCATGGCCATTGGCCATGTCCTTTTCATTTGCTGCGCTTCGAGTCGCAAAAGTGAGACGATATTCCCATCAGGTATTTCTTCCTTCGTGGACAATTGGCGCTCGCACATCTTCTGCACTTTTCTTTTCGGAGTCCTAGACCGTAAAGGTTAAATGAACATCTGGAATCATCATATTTTATGATTTTGACGTGCCAGTTTAATAATAATAATTGTGAAATAACTCGAAGAATATTCATTTGATGAACCGAAAACGCTTATTTTTTTTATTACAAAAATTCCACTCTGATTCGATCATTGAGGTTCGTTATAATTCCAATTGTTATTATCTCTCGTCTTGCAGGTTGGATTGTAATATACTTAGCTTTTATCGATAATTTACACAAACAGCTCGTTTAACTTATTCTTTTTATACATTTACGTTAAGAAGAGAACGAAAAGCAATTCAACAAATCTAGTTCCGTTTCGATTTCATTTCTTTATATGTAATCTATGAACAAAGTGAAAAGTTTGTGATCAATTGAAAAAAATTCTATTTACCATTTTTTATATACCTTGAAATAAAATTGATACAATTTCATTCGAGGCAATAAATTAAAACGTATAAATTTTCATATTATTTATTTGACAACAAACCGATACCACATTGCAATAAATTAAAGTTGAGAAGTGAAGTAAACGAATAGACCTAAAATAATTTCTTTTCACAATGTAGCGTTATGGAAACCTTTATCAATTTTCTGTACATATTCCAGGGGGAAGATGTGACAAGTTGCAGTGATTAATGGATCACCATGGCTGTTTTCAAATCAAAAGCTGTTTGTTTATTGAAAACTATTGGATTATCCAGATAACGCAAAGCATCTGTAAATTATACAAAACGTATAAATAATGTCCTTCAGAATACGTTTAGCTCGCAGCAGACCAATTAGACTTCTGGGGAATGTAGCCATGAAGTGTTGGGCTTTCAGTGGAGCATATATCCTCGTGTGCTTCTTTTTATATTGGCTGTACGGTGGAGTTTTGGCTTTCTTCTTGCTGTGTTTCGCCACAACTGGTTTGTACACGCATATTCTCTTTACTTTTTAGTAAAGCTTGTAATTTTTATTATTGAGTTCAAAGTGTTATATTAAGTTAAAGATGTAAGACTGAATTTTTTCTCATTACAGGAATACTCTATCACAGAGAAGATCAACTTCTTTATCATCCAGAACTCCCAACCCATTCGAGAGTTTACGTACCGGCTCCTTCAATATTTAGTTTACCTTATCAAAGTATATATACCAGAGCTGGAGATGGCACAATGCTGCACATGTTTTTCGTTTCTCAGCCAGAAGATAGAATGAGGAAGGTGCCTACGTTGCTGTTTCTCCATGGCAATGCTGGCAACATGGGCCATCGGTATTCATTATTTTACCACGTATTAATTTAGCATTATAGTAACAAGTTGTATCGTGATACATGAGACTTATGTTTCCTCCAGGTTGCAAAATATAGTAGGGCTCTATCATACTATTCAGTGCAACATTCTAATGTTAGAATACCGAGGGTATGGCCTGTCGCAGGGCACTCCTTCGGAGGAGGGTCTTTATATGGATGCTCGAGCAGGGATAGATTATCTGTTTAGTAGAACAGATATTAATACCAATGAGATCATAGTATTTGGTAGATCACTGGGTAAGGAATCTAATTTGATTACTTGGAATGCTTATTAGTGTTTTAAATTTAGGTTTTACTAATTACCAGTACTTGTAATAGTTCAATTTGATTAAATTGTAATTTTGATATAGGTGGAGCAATAGCCATTGATTTAGCCACGAAGGAGGAAAATTCACAGAGAATTTGGTGCCTTATACTTGAAAACACCTTCACCAGTATCCCAGATATGGCCGCCTTATTTGTAGGATCTAAATTTTTACAGTATTTGCCACTTTTTGTATACAAGAACAAGGTAAGCAGAACAGGGAAGATTTAGAATTCTTTCATTCGTTTTATATATAAGATTCTTTTGGTTCTCCTATTTTATAAATTAAATTTCTATAAAAAGAATAACATTTTCTATATTAAAAAAAATAGCATGTTTAGCAGATCTTTATAAATGATTATTTTTCTTAAAATTTATATATTCATTATATTTATATAATCTGTCTTCTATATTCTCATATTTATTCGCATTTTTATATGATTTTATATTTCTTGTATGATTCCTCACATTTCCGTACTTTTTATATCCACACCTAACTTTTGTTGCAGTATTTGTCTATTCTGAAAGTTCGCTCAGTCACAGTACCCACTCTGTTCATTTCCGGTCTGGCGGACACATTGGTACCACCCCGTATGATGCAAGACCTTTACAAGAATTGCCGAAGCATATACAAGCGTATACTTCCAATTGTCGATGGCACACATAACGAAACCTGGTGTCAGCCGAGTTATTATCAAAATATTAACAACTATCTGACTGAGCTCAGGGAAAATCCACATCCAAGGGTAACGTCTAGTCATTGGCAAATCGATAATGTTTAGTAATAAAACGCTTCTATTGTCACATCTATTGTCGTTTATTAATATCATAAACGTAAAGGTGTTACAGATGTAAAAGACTTGACCTTATCAAATTGAACTTTTTCTACTTTTCGTAGAGATTATCTTCGCGCGTTGCAAAAACGGAAAAGTCGATCTTATTGATTCAAAAGTGATTAATAACTATTGTTACGTCCAAATCGAATCATAATTAAATAAAATAATTATCTCAAATTATTGTAAGTCAATTCATTCAAATGATTTAACTAATTTCTTTTAATTGGCTTAGATTAATTTGATTTAATTATGATTAGTTAAATAAAATAATCAGTAATCGAAATAAAGTTCATTAATCAATGGAAAATAGATATAATTAAGTATCTCAAGAAATTCTATAACGTACGGGAACTAAGTGTGAATTAAGAATAGCAAAAGGTAAAAGTTCTTAAAAATACGATTTAAAGGTATGTGAAGAGAGTATTGTATGTGAATATTAGACAACTTTATTAAAGTAAGTTTATTTTGTAACTACTAAAGTATGCATGTATCCACAAAGATGAGATTTTTGACATGTTTCTTTATATAAATTGTATTGTATATTATATATGATTGCAGACCGTTCCTGTTACACAATAAGTACTATAGTAAAAAATTTAAAAAAGGATTATAAATTATAACAGCTAATTTATGCAATTTTTGCAAGAACTTGCATCAATTGCATATTATGTAAGTTGTGCTAAGAAAATAAAAAATATCTTTTATATTTTTTCCCAATAAAACAGTCCTCATGTTTTTATAAGAATAAAGAAATTTAAAGTCTACGATTGATTCGTCTTCTCTTCGTCATCATTCTTCGAGTCAATAGAATGCCGATTATCATTAGAATTGCAAGCAGAGCGATCGCCGTGGCCAAAACAGCAATCATTCCAGGACCAGTACTGAATGTCACGACCTGTTTACTAGAAACACTTGCAACGTTAACGGTTATTCTCTCCGAAAAATGTGAAGACTCATTGCAAAAGACTTCTCCCTTCCATTTATACCAATGGATCATTCTTTTGTTGGCTAATGGCGGTGGGCCAGCACATCTAATCAATAAATTGTGAAAATTAAGATATATTCTTTTATGAATGATATGGTGCAATATAAAAATTAAGAGAGATTACTTTGAAATTTAAGATATAACGATAATAATTTGTATGTAATTTTCACAAATAAATAGTAAATTAAATCAATTGTTAACTTAAGAATTCTAACTTAAAATATCGAGAAAGAAATAAGAGAAAGAAATCCCTAGTTTTTATTGCAGATAAGTTTTAAACGATTTGACAATATTATATAATTACCTCAAATCTTCTAAAAGGCTGAGTTTTCTAACGTAAAGTTTTGGGACTAATTCGTTCAACATCCATTGCAATGAGCAATTGCAAATAAATGGATTTCCTTGCAGATTAATGAGATAGCTTAAATTTGAAACATTTTTATTGTAAGCTTTTATATTAAATAGCTCTGATGGCAAGTGAATGAAATGATTGTTGCTCAAATCTAGCTGAAAAATGGAAAAAGATTATATAATAAACATATCTTTTACATAAAACGATATAAAATACTTACAGAGCATATGTTCATATGTTGAAAAACATTTTCTTGAATCATACTCAATTTTGTATTACTCGAAATAGTTACATTAATACAACCATTTTTTCTCTCCTTTAACATTAGAAATGATTCTTTGTCAATCTTCTCAATCGTCTCTATAAATCTTACTTCAAATAATTCCAAATTCAATTCAGACCAAATTCTTATGTCTTTCAGACGATTTCCATTGGCTTTAAAAACTCTTAAATTCGGAAAATTTTTCACAGAAATGCTTTCAGGTATTATTGTTAAATCATTGAAGGAAACATCTAGCATTTCCAAACTTTTCAGAAAAATTTCCGGAAAATCTGATAAAAAATTTCTACTAATATTTAAATTTTTTAATTCTTCTAGTAATGTTAAATTGTTATGTATGTTAGAAATATTATTGTTTTGAATGTTTAAGGTATGAATCGATGATCTTTGGAATGACATGGTATTAATAAGATTGTTCTCCGTGTGTAGTTCCAACAGTGACGATGGAAGATTTTGAAAATTTAGAGAGTGAAGTTGATTATTGTTAACGCGAAGAATCTTCAGATGCTGCATATTAACTAAAGGATTAGCCGAGAGAGTGGTAAATTTATTGAAGGAGAGATTTAAATATTCCAACGCCGGTGTACCATCAAGGAAATTCTATAAAATAAATGAATTTAATAGGCATAATGTTAATATATTATAATTATTATTATAACACTTATTATACATTACTAAATTCAGTAAAAATCTTCACTGTTAAAATGATCGTATTACCAAATCAATGAGACTGTTGCGAGACACATCAAGGATTTTCAATTTTGTTGTTGCATTTCCAGAGTTTTTCTCCAAATTGTTGATGTGATTATGACTCAGATTAAGTTTGGAGAGGAAAGAAGCTGTATTTAGAGTGGAAACATCGAAGCCCCAGAGTGAATTGCTAGAATAATCTAAATCTTCAAGCTCGTTTAAGGTCTTGAAGATGTCCGCATGTATATTATCCAGTTTATTTTGAGACAAATCCAATTTTTTCAAGTGTTTCAGATGTTTTAATTCATTTAGAGGTAGAAGCACTATATTGTTTTTTGAAAGAATAAGTTTGTTTAGTGGTCTATGCTTATCGAAGGTGAAAAGATCGAAGGTAAGAACTTCGTTAGTTCCCAAGTGTCTGTCATGACAATCAATAATTGGTCCTGTATCTGCAAGAACAACGATATGTAAATTGACATTTATGATTTATATTACTAATAAATTGACATTGTATTTATAATTAGTAATAGTAATACAATAGCAAAAGTCATATACTTATTATTTTTTAATCCACGATAATAAATTGACATTTATGACTTTACTAATCACATCTCCTGTTACAAATCATGTGATATTACTAATTATAATAACAACCATAACAACAAGAATATGAAACAATTGTTGAACAAGAAAATGACAACAATTATTACCACATTTATTGATTTCATTATTATTTATTAGTTTATTAAATTTTCTCTTACAAACTTTTCTTGAGAAACAATATAACTAATATTTATAATTAGTAATAGTAATACGATGGTAATACAATATCAAAAGTTATATACTTATTATTTTTTAATCCATTATAAGTGTTAACTTCTCTTGGACTTACTTGAGATAGAGCATGCACAGGTTATACATATATCACACCAACAGTGGTTGCACAGAAATAAAAGCAACAATGCAATAATGTTAAACATCATGATGTCCGCCCTGATTTTATGCGCAGGCGATTACTACATATTTAGTCACAGTAGATACACACCTACTATAGCCAATCCTGATAGCATATCTGATAAGTGCGTCAACCATGTGATCCGTTACATATTACTCATCTTACTTGCGAGAATTATGCGATAGATTTAATTTAATCAATTATCGAATTTCTTGATTATTCTGGGATATGCTGTATAGAAAATCAAATTATACACAGTAATAATTTTTATTCAATTATTTATTTTTATCTTCTTTAATCTGCTTAATATCTCATTTTTCAAATATATTCCAAAAGTAATAAAAAATACGTCATTTTTTTATACAAAAAAATTTCATTTTAAATAATACTTGAAAACAATTATTAATTTCAAGCAATATTTTTATATTTGACAATAGTGACAATAATGACCTTAATTCCCAAGCAATAAATTAACAAATGTTTGATCAGCATTCATATATGTATATAAACAGCACTCTCAAAGTCACAACTATTAAATTCAGTCATTACAAATATATAATTATTTATTAATGTACATTCAAATTATTTATGAAACAAATGAATATTTAGAACTATTTAGGCGATTTTGAGGAACAATTCTAAGACCTCTTGAAGAAATCCATTAAGGTAGATTGCTTCTTCTTTACTTTTTCTATCTTGGCCTCCTCTTTCTTCTCTTTCCTTTTAATCTCTTCTTTTTTTTCTTCTTCATCTTCCGAACAACTTACATAAACATGTTCCTTCTTTGTTACAAAGTATTCGCCTTCTTTATAAGTTTTACTAACTAACTTCAACACTTTTCTTTTCCCATTTTCATGTTTCTCTCTTGGTGGAGAAGGACTCTTTGGTTTCGCAAGAGTTTCCGGCTCCATTTCGGGAAATGATTCTTCCATCTCTATGTCACTTTGTATCTCCGAATCACTGGAGTCATTCTGTACGACAACTCTCTTCCGTTTCTTAGCATTTCTATCCGTCTCTTTACTTCTGTTGCGCTTTTTCCCATGCAAATTCTTCTTTTCTTTACTCGCTTCTTTTTCTTTACTTGATCTTTCGGTAAATTCCTCTTTAACATTATCATTTTTCTCTTCTGATGGCGTTACTTCTACATGTTTTGAAGATGTCGACTTTCCAAAAAAGTTATTCAAATTTCCTTTTTTCCCAGCATTATTTTGTGAAGATACTTTTTTAGTAGTAGAATTGGCCATGGAGTTTTTAGTTTTTCCAGTTGAATTTTTTATCTTTTCTGCAGAATCTTTATCTTTCTGGGCAAAATTTGTATCCTTCTCTACAGTGTCTTTTCCAGTTTTTAATTCTTCAGTTTCCTCCATTAAAGCTTGATCTGTCTCCGTTGAATCTTTATTCTTCACTGAATTTTTCTTCTTCAAAACGTTATCTTTCTTTATTGAGTTTCCATCACGTTCCTGGAAGGACGATTTCAATTTTTCAGGGCTCTTTGATTTTCCAGCCTTATTAAACAGATTATTAAATCCACTTTTCATTGCTGTCGTTGGATTCTTTTCTGTTTTTGGTGGATTTATTGAATTTGTAGACTTTGAACTTGTCGTATTTTCCATTGCAACCTTCTTGGCAACCGTGCCCCATCGTAATAGTTGCATTTCTTCATCACTTCGCTCTTTGCAAGCATCGCACTTTATTGCGCTGTAATTTATATCGCCGGAACCAGAAGTGGCAAGCAGTTCCAAATCCGCAAGCGGTTTATGGACACTGTAGACATGCTCCGACATAATTTTACTGAACTTTTCTTTAGCCTTAGATACATCGGACTCTCTGACAACCTCCACACGTATTCCTTTGTCCTTTAGAAGACCTATTAGCAAATATGTGCATTCAATGTTATTGCTTTTATGATATTTTTGATGGAACTCCCACAAGATCTGTTTTGCTATGTTAACGTGGACACGTAGTTCTTTGCTCAGCCATTTGTAGGTTACCTAAAAATATATTGCGTTAGATATGACACAAAATAACTAAAATTAAATATATGCACATAAAACACACAATGCAGAATATATTATATATAAATGATCGCGATAGAATTACCAGCTTGTCGTTGTCGAAAACATGGCCGGCCAAAGTTTCTAAATGCTCGTTCAATGCTTCCATAATAATTCTTCAATGATTTGTATTATAAATTTGTTAATTATCAATTCGGTCCTCCAGTTGTGTATGAACGTCAGTGTTGACGATCTAACCTAATTTTCTGGAGTAATAACTACATAAATACTGTCATAGATGTCATGAGTATAGAATTATAGATTCCCTACTTAACCGGCAGCGCATGTGACCACTTATAATTAAATCTATCAAAGCTTAATTCCTTTCTTTTTAAAATATGTATATAAAATATAATCAGAACGCACGGTCAATATATTTTATATTTATAGATATTGACATTCGCAACATCCAATTATAACTTATGCCGCTTCTATATTTAAATTTTAAATCATAATTGATCGTGACACGTAAAAGAAAGAAAATAGAAATCAATTAGATTCGTGTGTGCTGTTAACTTGGTACACTTCAACATTTAAACACAATTTAAAAGAACAACCTAAAATTTTAATTAAACTACATTGGACTTAATTGGATTGAACGTGTAATTAACTATTGTTCTCGCAAGTATGTTGTGTAAACTTTTATATATTTGACTGGAAGGAACTAAATCCGAAGTGTATGAATAGTTCTTTTTTTATTTATACATATAATAATTACATTATTTACAGAGAGGGACATGAGTAAATGGAAATTATAATGTTGCACGTACTATTTGGCTTTCTTCTTCTTAGTGCACTCCTGAGTTATTCTTCTTCGCAATATTCTTCTTAACTTGTTCCAATACCGATGTATCCTATAAATTACATGCATCACAAACCCTTTGTATTTAAAAGATAATTACGTTATAATTAATAATATAAATGGTAGGAGGATAAAATTTAATTTATATTAGAATTGAGCACCGTGTGCTTTTCATTTACCATGACTGTAATAAGTAACGAGCAATTGTTTGTATGCATGTATTGGATGGTACAAATACTGCCACCGTCGAAATTATTGTCATTCGTCGTTGTCATCATCCTATTAAAATTATCATCACTCGCCGATTCCGTTACACGGACGTTCCAGACTCGGCTTACTCCTTTGATCAGGTTCACATTCTCCAGATAAAAATGATAGTCGCGCATATTTCCAACCAAAATATTAACTGTGCAATTACGAGTAATTTATTAAAATTTATTCTGTATATATTTAAATTATGTATAATTAGCATCTCTACCTCGTTAATCATCACTTACCTTCTGGATTAGACTTCTTGCTCACATTCGCCATGCAGCTTCTAATCGCATTTATCACATCTATGAGTTCACACATCCTTTCCTCCAACTCAACATTTCTCAGATGCTCGAACTATTAAAAGAACAAGTTAGAATGGAAAATGAATAAAAGTAAATTATCTAATTGTGTAATAGTATTTAGAATGAAACAAAAGAGAGCAAGTTATATCAAAAAGAGTAATAATATGAAGATTATTTGCTTCGTATATACCTCGCATGGCATCGGATAGGAAGTCTCAAGCAACGAGGCGACTGACAGAAATCCTGGAAGCCCCTTCTTGGCAAGTCTCAGATATAAATCGTCCGATAAGTAAGGTGTGACAGGTGAGAGGATGCGTAATGACACTTCCAAACATTTTGCAAGAGTGTTGGAATGCCCAGCGGAATTACCATCTTTGAACCCAAATTTTGTACCCTCCTATATTTAAAGGAAGAAAAAAATATTTTTTTTTCACTAAAATAAAGAGTTACTTATTGAGTAAATAGAGTAAATTAATTATACATGTAAACCGCATTATTATTTTGTGGTAAACAAAATCTTAATAGTCTTAAACAATTTAGAAAAACCTTAAATGGTATTGTTAATTATATCAAGTAATATTATGCATTTATATCATACCACATAGAAATCGCAAAATTCATAGTGCAAAAATTGGCGAATCGCAGCGATCGCTTTATGAAAATTTCGCTCGGCAAACGCATCATTCACCATTTCCACCATCCACGATAATCGACTCAGAATCCATCGATCGAGATCATTCTCCTTTCCATTATTTTCGTGTTGTTCATCTTCCTTTGTCATCAGCAAGACGTATTTGCTTGCCTGCCAGATCTTGTTGCAAAAGTACTTGCTTGTTCGACAATCATCCACATCAAAACTGATGGTGTGACCTATAGGAGAGGAGACTAAATATGTAGTAGTATAATAAAAATAATGCAACTCATTACTCAGTACTCAAACTTGATCATTACTTTTCTATTCTTAAATTTTTTTTAATATCTAAAACTTAAAATTCTCTTAAATCTTTTTCTCTCTTTCTTAAGATTTTCAAGTTGCTTACTCTTAATATTACGTGCACATAATGATAGTCTCAAGGCATCGACACCGCAATCTGGTATTCCCGCCGAGTACGTTTTTGAATTAACACGTAATGTTCGCTGTAATTCTTCGGCGCTAAGAATACCAGCCGTGTGACTGCGTCTTGCTTGCTCGTTCAATTCCTGCATTATTTATAATTATGTATTCCAGTCAATTTAAAAATAACAAAATTATAACGTATTAATTTTAAAAAATAATCTTAGTTTGTTAGAATTTAATTAATTTTTATTATTCACAGAGATTCTGCGAATTTTTATATTATAAGAGTATCAAAACAAATAAAATAATTGCTATAGTTTCGAAAAATATTTACCTCAAAGGTACAACCATTGATAATGTTTTCAGGCGAGATAACATTGCCAGAGCTCTTAGACATTTTCTTGCCGTTGCCGTCACACAAGACACCATGAAGTAGAACTTGCTATATACATAATTGCATAATTTATAATTATCAATTGTATTATTAATTTAAGCACACAAAGATATTTCTTAAGACTAAAGTATAGTCTCTTAACAATATTATATGTATACTTTCAAAAATAGATATAAATAATTTGTGTCTAATTATACTTTAAAAGGCAAACGCTGTGTCAATTCCAGACTTAGCATCACCATCCTCGCTACCCAAAACACGAGAATATCATGGCCTGTTTCCATCAGTGTTAGCGGATAGTGTCTTGCCATATCCTCCGTCTATAAATTTTAGCGATATACATAAGAAAATATTTATAAAGTTGTATCTAATAAAATATATACATATACAGAGAGAAGAATAAAGACTAACATTTTTCGGCCAGCCAAGCGTAGCGAATGGCACAATTGACGAGGAAAACCATGTATCTAGGACATCTGGATCCTGACGTAAACTCACTGTATCTCCGTATTTCTCTCGTGCGAGAGAATACGCTTCTTCTTCGGATCGTGCGATTATCCACGAAGTGGTACTGTTGCTACTGGTTGAAAAAATATCACTATCGCCATCCTCGTCTTTACCATCAGCATGAATTACAGAATACGCTGGTATGCGATGACCCCACCATAACTGCCTCGACACGCACCAGTCCCTGAAGAAAAATTTAACTTGTTATATTATACATTAAATACTGCATCTCTTTATTCATTCCATTACTTATATACACGCTTGAATGTATGTTTATCTATTTATTTACTTCATTCTTATGTTTATGTATTTATTTAATAATTTTACGATAATTTTACCTAGGATTTCCGAGCCACTTGTACCACATTTGTTCGTGAATGTCGTCATCGCTTGGATCGATTTTGAGTTTACCATTCGCAACAGCTTCACAGGCCTGCTTAGCCATTGTCTCACAGCGCAAGAACCACTGTTCCTTTGGCAAGTACTCAATCACATCATGTGTACGCGAACATAGTGGCAGTATCATTCGGTGATTATCTTCCACACCTCTCACCATACCTCGTGCCGATAGTTGATTCATTAGTTTTATCCGTGTAATGAATCTCGGGACTCCCTGAGATAATTTATTATTAATCTGGTAAGAAATAAATGAGTCTTGTGTACGGAGTCATACCTTGAATTCCTTGCACGCATCCGTCATGTTGCCATCTTCACCAATAACACTAATAAGTGGCAAGTCATGTTTTATGGCGATGCTGTAATCTAAGCGATCGTGCGCCGGTGTAATTTTCACTGCACCTGTAAAACAAAATACTCACCAATAATAAATAAAATAAATGGCGATCAGTTGAGTAAAATATAAATACGTGAGTGGAATTAATCTAGTAACATAAATAAAAGTTTTTATCTAGAATAATTTCTAGAAGTTTGCATTCTTCTAATTTTTCTGTATTAAATACATATTAAATTTATCAATGTATTCTAGATAAATTTTTACCGGTGCCAAATTCTCTCTTGACCGAAGAGTCGGCTATGATGGGTATACAAGTCTCTCTTATGGGGTGTAAAACGTGCTGACCAATGTATCTCGAATATCTATCGTCGTTTGGATGCACAGCAATCGCCACATCTCCAAAAATGGTCTCAGGCCTAGTTGTGGCAACTATCAGTTCCTCCTCTGCGAAACCGAAATATAATATTTACATATCTGCTAGAAAATTAAAGTAACAAAATGCAGGCCTTTAGAAAACATAGATTATTTTTAACTCTTTACATACACTTTTAGTTGGTATAAATTTTTATACTTACTCGAATCTTTGATTGGATATGCTAGCTTGATTAACTGGCCGAAAGTGATCTTGGTATTATAGCCGGGTAACTGGAGTCGCGTCTTACCGTTCACCACAAAGTCCTCGACTTCGATTTCTGAGATTGTGCTGCGCAGAGCTGGCGACCAATTAACAAGGTCTCTGGCTCTGTATAACAGATTTCTCTCGTTTAGCCGTACGAACGTTTCTGTCACTGCCGCACTATGACTCTGCAAAGGCATAAATGAAAATTCAATAATACTGTAACAAATAAATGTAAAACAACAAATATAATTGTAACAATGAATATTGGTACTAGTGGCAACAGAAAAATATTACTTCATCGATGGTGAAGTATTCTCTGTCCCAATCGAGCGTAGCGCCAAGGGCTTTCAACTGCTCCTTAATAACCGCGGCTTTTTCCGCCTTCCACTGCCAGATTAATTGCGTGAACTCGGCACGGCCCACGTCTTGTCGCGTAACATTGCGCGTATTCCGCAATGTACGTTCCACTATCGCCTGTGTTGCAATTCCTGCATGGTCCAGACCCGGTATCCACAACACTGGATGACCCTTCATTCTGTGCCTGTGTGTATGTGCGTGAGCAGTAGAGAAAAAATCTATAATATAATGGTAAATTTACCTATAATAAGTAAATAATAGCGCAATACAAATTCCATAACATGTAATGTCTAATAACGTTATAACGTACGTTATGTTATTGTACAATATTCTAGACGTATCATACGTTATATTACATATATATTTTTACTAACCATCTCGCCAGAACATCTTGGATTGTAACGGTAAGTGCATGACCCAGATGTAATATTCCTGTAATATTAGGTGGTGGTAAAATCATACTAAAAGTTTCTCTGGCTTCCTTTTCATCTTGTGCATTGTTGCTCGTTCTCTTTGTTATCCTAGATGAGGCAAAGTACTTGTTACATTGCCAGACGTCATACCAGCCTTTTGCTACATCCTTTGGCTTAAAAGTTGCAGGAAAATCTGTGTTGTAACATAAATTTTTGAATAATAATGCAGACTATATTATCTCCTTTATTCTTATTAATTTGTAATTGATTTGCTTACTTGCAGGCTTTAACGTATACAAATCTATAAAAAAGTAAGATAATACAGAAAATACCTGTTAGTCTTTTATTGTTGCATTCCGTTGCAGTTGCGGTAGAAGTACAATAACGTAATCTCCGACAGTAAAAACTTACTTGTAGGAAAGGACGATTGAACAATGTATGTTTCATTTTTATTTGTTGAAGTCTGTTTGCAAGAATTTTAATGAAATTATAGTAAAAGACGAGAACTTGACGTTTTTCATTAGTCAACTAGCTATTTGCACTTACCATACGTTTCTTTACAAACTCTCTAACCGTGCAGATGAACAAGTTCAAACTAGAACTTAACCTCAAACCTTGTATTTATTATCAGTCATACAATATAAAAATTCTTAAAAATCACATCCGTTTTCATTTTATGGTTTCTGCTTCTTTTCGATTTCACTCCTTCAATGATTTGTTAACTTTTAAGTTTAAACTTTTGGGATTTGCAGAATATTTACAGCCGGTAAAAGCGTTTATAAGCTTACCAATTGGTAATTTTTAGCCTGTCTTTTGAATCTTTGAATTTTCAATATCAAACTTTAGAACTTACAATTGTTCGAAAAATTCCTAGAATTTTTCAGATAGTGTAACCCCCCCCCCCCCCCGCTGCCCGTTCATGTTCTCCTGATACTGTGTCAATTTTTAAAACTTCTGAATTTCGTGATTCAAAATCCCAAATTCTCGGAATGGCAATTTTTGAAATTTTAAATAGTGCAATTTCTTTGCCGATTATAATTTTCTGATTCTTTGTTGATCTTCGTGAGTTCTAATTTTGGCATTGAAATGTCGAAAGTCAAATTAAAAAAATGTGACTAAAAATATTCATATAGTACGTTAAAGGAAGAGATGTGGAAGAATGTAGTTTAATTAGTATATCATATAACACATA
>NW_011967125.1:332426-339836 GCF_000949405.1 Vollenhovia emeryi
CGTATCACTAATGCAGGTATTAATATTTTTTTATTATTATAAATATGTATACATACGTATACATGTAACATACATTATCAGTCATATGTGTATATGTAGATCGTAGATAGATCTTTTATTCATTAACAATAATCACAATCCAAGTTTTGAGAAATAAAAACAAAAAGAAATGAAATGAAGCAATACCATATATAAATTCGTGAAATTAATTATTAGTCAAAGAAATGAAAATGTAGACATCATGTAACAATGTTAATAATCTATTATATTAAAAATTATATTTATAGCAATCAAGAAATAACAAAATTAGATATTATATGTATGTGTCAAATATACGTTAAAAAAATGTTTGTATGTCAATATCGTAAACAAATTATTTAGTAATTAAATATTAATTATTGGCTAAAGTAAATTACTATTAATTTATTCAGTGAAAAAATGATTGCTTAAAATAAAATTTTTTTATTATCGTTTTCCAAAACTGCATCCCTCTCTAAGTCTCTATGCTTACTGTATGCATGTACATAAGTTCACTGTATAATTGTTTGTAATACAATGTAAAAGTAAGTAAAAAAATAAACAATAAAAATATTTTCTTATGTTGGTATATACATACCATTGAAATTAAATCGGGGATCAAACAAAATAGAATAGAATATCACATTTGATTTTAATGTAGTTAACGCTGCAAAAATTTCTCGCTTCTTGCATGTTGTTCTGAATGAAGATGACTACGTAGCTGCAATAGACCAAACATTTCTATTTTGCATAATTTACAAAAAATAACGACGTTTCCCATTTTTTGTGCATCCCTATGATAAAAACAGAGAAAAAAAACGTATAAAATTTAATTCTAAGAATATACAGAAAAATATTATATCCACGTACTCGTAGGCAAGACGCTGCAATTGCACGAGATGCTTCAACATTTCCTCCGTCTGTTCATCTGCTTCGCGCAGATCTAATGCTTTATGCAACGGATATACGACATATTCTCTCGCAGATTCTTGAATGGATGGCAACAAATGTGAACTCTTGTAGCGATTCCACTTATCACTAAGATGATCGATCTCGTCATCCTCTGTATTTCGTAATTTTCTTCGTTTGTCCATCAAGTTCAGTAAAATGTATCTGACTTTATTTTGACATGCTATAACATCCTCGTCTCTTAAATTATCTAGTTGCAGTCCGATATTTATCCAGTGGCGCAATTTATTTACCTGAAAAATTGATTATCAGTTATTATTTTACTGAAAAGAAATGGAGTAAGAATAACAAAAACACAATTAGAAAAATTTGTAAAATTAATGATGATTGTTGGGTAGCAGAAAATGAACAATCTAATGTAACGTACAGATAATCTCACAAAAGTATTGCAAAATTATAAATTTGTTGTATATAGAAATAATATACCTCTTTTATATCATCCATCGCAATTTCTACGTCAAATGGAATTTCCATATCATGATCGAAAAATATAGCCCGACTAGTGTAATTATCTATTGGGCCCAAACCACACAAAGCTCCAGTATAATAAGTTCTGCGAGAATTGCATCTCAATTCCACACGTGGCGCAAAAATTAGCGGGAGCAATGTTGCAAGTCCGGGGATATTTGGCAGGAGAGTGGTATTTCTCAGTACTATATGATTATTATTGTTTTGAGTGGCGCACTGTGCGACCAAGAGGCGTTTCGATTGATTGAGATCGGTATCTATAAGAACAGAATTGACGGAATTCATTTCTACAGATATTTTCTTCGATTTTCCACCAAACGTCAACTGCGTCATCTCCATTTCTAGGGGAGAACATGGACCATGGAGTTTTATGCTCAAATTGCAATCCTCTTCTCTAGGTGCATTAGGATACTATAAAATCATTAATATAAAATTAATTGATATTTCAACAAACAGTTACTATAAATCTTTGTACAAAGTTTCAACTACTCTACTTACTTCTAACAAGTGACGTTTGTCATATTGTTCTTCTTCGTAAAACTGTTTCTCCTCTATCGGCATTGCATTAACGATATTAATATCTGTCCTCAATTCATGATTATGTTTCGATAAATAGCCTTCTTCCCTCCTCACGGCATATCCTTTTTCAATCAAACCCTCATTAATATTCAATCTCTCTTCTTTTTCATTAACAACAATTAATTCCAAGTTAATAACACTATCAACAACCGAATAAATGTTTCCAAATATCATTTCGTTTTCCTTGATTTGTGTCAGAAAATAATTTTTCGATCTTTCCGACCATTGGTGAAGATTACTTTGATTTGAAGGTCGCACAAAAGCCAAGTTGCAAGAAACTGCTAAAGGTGGAATTTTCAAGATTGTATAATTATCAATTTCTCTTAAATCACCAAGTCGCATTCTAGAAAAACGACCGTGATCAATAAAGAAAATGTCAATCAGTTCTGCGACTCCTGAGACATGTTCCTTAATTATAGCACGATGGTAAACCACAGAGTTCTTTTCTTCCATAGGGGCAGCGACTATGGTTGAGATTTTTGGAGAAAAGGAAAATTTGTCTAAAGGTTGATTGTTGAGAGTTTCTTGTATAACACGTAATTTATTACGAGTGGTGTCATCGTCAAGAATTGCCCAGAAATACCCAGGGCTGATAATCTAAAAATATTATATAAATATATACATATATGTGTATGTGTACACTACAAAAAGTAAAAAAGTACTTAATTTATCGTGAGTAAATAAAAAGTTTCAACATGCTAATAAAATTAAATTTTAAGCAATCCATCTTAATAATTATAGCAGACAATAAGACATGATGCATATAATGTAATTCAACTTATTTTAAAATTTATTATATTGTTATTAGAACAAAATAAAAGGTGTCTACATAAAAAAATTCTTTGAATTTTATCATTATTTTTTACTAACAAAAAAATAAAAACTTACATTTTGTATAAATAGACGTATAAAAGTTATATCAAGTCCTGGCAAATTTGGTCTGATTTGAGGAACATTGTTCTGTATCTTGCTTACATTTCTACGAAAGAAAAGATTCCGTTCGAATTTATGATGATCATAATGTTTAACCCTCTCATTCGCTTCTTTTACATTTAACAACATTAATTCAATCGGTATATTACACTGTCTCATCTTGATGGCCTATCAAATAAATATATATTATTACTAATTAGTACACATTTATCCTATATAAACCGAATATCTACATATATCTCTACGTATGCGTGCATGCATAATTTTTTTTTTATTATTATACTCGTTTGTGTGCTTACATACATACACATTTAATAATTAATTTATATAATGTTATAGGTTAATCATACATATCCTATTATTATATTTGTTCATATAATTATATATATTATATCTATACTCTCATTCATATCTTATTTACGTAATGTAAATTAATAATCACCTGATAAACAAACTCCGATACATTTTGAAGACTGTTGTCAATGGCTGTGTCCTCACGAAATTGCACGTAAACACGTTGCGATCCATCGAAAGATATAGCTATTTGCGTTTTTGGAATTCTTAGATGTGTGGAAAAAATCTGTTGAAATTTCTTAGCATATAAATATCCAGGTTGCGTCACTGGCCAACCTCTTAAACAAACTGTCTTCATGGGATCTAAAATACCAAAGGTCTTTTTAATAGTTTCTTCATATACCTCTTGATTTTGCAAACGTTTGAGAAAATAATTGGGGTAGAAAGCTCCAGCAAGGGCGACTTGAAGCACAAAATCACGATCGGCACCTAGAAATAAACAGGAAAAATATGAAAAATAATTATGAAATTAAAAAATTAATAATTAAATTTAAAACAAAACACTAAATAATTAAATACCTTGCCAGATGACTTTATTTATTCCAACACTTTCTTTAATGTTCATCCGTTTCAATCTTTCAGTGATCTCGTTCACCAAAACATCTAATTCATGCAAAGCTTTTGTGTCAAATCCATTTCTTTGGGCCCATTGTCTCTCGGTTTGGTAAGTATTCAATCGACGGCTAGCTCTTTCATTTTGCCACATTTTATAAACATATAAGGTTGCGATGCAGTCGCTATTAGAATCGTGAGCCCATTTTTTCCGAGTCGTATAAGAGGAAATGGTAGGATGACAATGTTCCAAACAAAAGACATTCTTAACGGCCATGCTGGCCCCCAAAATGATAGCGTCTCGTAAAACACCAAAAACATGGCCCAACATGATTAATTTCGAAATTCGAATGTCGAGAGGAAGATTCGCCATTACCATGCCGAGATCGGTTAATTTTCCATCAAACAGTTGATAAGAATCATTCTCATCTACTAAAGCCCCAACTTCTTTTAAGCTTAAGATGGTATGTGCCAAATTAGAGAGAGTAGGTGGATCAAGAGAATGTGAAAGAAGGATACGTGGCTCATCAATATTAAGAATTTTCGCGCGGAGAACAACATTGGCGAGTGGGGCGCGAAGTATTTCTGGCATACTGTAGTCTTCCAAGATATTCTGTAAATTTTATCGGAGAATGGTTAAAATTAATATTACATAGCAAAATATATATTACTTGGAAATCTTTGGAAAAAAGTAAGATTACAAAAATATAAAATTATAATAAAATCCATTGAGTTCATATACTTATTAAATATTAAATCCTATTAAACATGTTGTTTTGAATTTGAGAAATAAATTTCGTCTTGTATTACAATACTAGTATAACACTATGCTTGTAGAATTACTTACATCATAAAATGCTTTTGGTACTAATCTGTACACTCTGCCATCCATTACACGACCTGTGCGACCAGCTCGTTGAATACAATTTGTTTTACTTGCCCAACAAAGTTGTAAAGTTTGATAATGAGTTACAGGATCATATTTCAGCAATTTTACAAGACAAAAGTCTATCACTATAAATTACATGTGTTCAATTAATGACCATGTTTTAATTTATTGTACTAATTATTATTATAAAATAATATTCATTTGTTATACTTATTTAATACTTGTAATTTTTTAAATTAAACCGTTTCCTTTTTTTTAAAGAAATATAATCATATATATAATTCATAAAAGTTAGCAGAAATATTTACCATACTTTACATCTGGAACTGTAATACTGCTTTCGGCAATATTTGTAGAGAGTATAATACGTCTATAATCTTCCGGTGGTTTTTGGAAAACGTAACGTTGTTCATTATCAGAAACCATTGAATGCAAAATTGTCAAGTCCCATAACTTATCTTTATGGAAATCCGACGACAGGTAATTAAATAATTCCTCAATTTCATAGATTCCTGGTAAAAATACAAGAACGGTGTGTCTTTGAAGTGATTCGGAGTCCTGTTTGCTATCATTCATATCGATTTTATCTAGGGCATTGATGATAAGTGAGCAAAAGTTCATCATGCTTTGAGTAGCTCTTGGTTCCATGGCAGATACTGTTGGTATCTATAAAATAAACAAATCAATTATTGTATAATTATACAAATTCATGCATACACGTCTTTATTATAACATTATATGGTATTCATGATATCTGCAATATTGAATAAGATAATTTTAATTTAAAAAAAAGAATAAATCGATATAATTACACAATATCGTAAACTTGTAAATAACTGTCATAATTTATACTCACATTTCCTATATTTTTTATCTCATCCAAGTAATACGTGCGAATCTCAAAATGTCTTGTCTCAGGAATCTTGAGAATTGGCGCCGGAATTAAATGATTGTTAACTTTTGTAGAAAAGTATCTCGCAAATTTTGTTACGTTAATTGTTGCCGACATAAGTATAATTTTAACTTGTCTAGAATTGGTTTGTAATAATCTTTTAACCACTAGTAAAAGAAAATCCAAATGTTGATCACGCTCGTGAATTTCATCCAATATAATGTGCGTATAGTCCAACAAATGCTTAGCACGAATTAAGTGTTGGAGGAGAATTTCGGTGGTGCAATAAGTCAGACGTGTTTCATGTGACAATTCCTTTTGCATACCCACTTGGTAGCCCACAAGGCTACCAAGACGCCAACCTCCTTCATGACACACTCTTTTGGCGACGCTTATCGCAGCGATTCTTCTTGGTTGCGTAACTATATTAATTAGTAATGTAATTTTTTAATAATTTACATATATACGCCATAATTTTTACCATGTTACATTATATATAATTGTAATAGTAAAACTAATTTAAAAATACCTATAATATTGCAGTTAAGTCTTTTCTTGATATTAGTATCGAGAATAAATTGCGGAATCTGAGTGGTCTTTCCACAGCCAGTAGGTCCTTGAATAATGACTACAGAATTTGTCTCAATTATAGGCAGTATCTTATCCTTCATGGATAAAACAGACAGATCATTAGAGTGCGGATTGTAAGTGAATTTGCACTCTTGATAGACCTTAGCCAGATCTACCATATAGAGTTTGTGCTCACTGTCTTCTAATCCATGGATTGTTACATCTAATGTAGACTCTTTTCTATTCTCATCTCTAATATTCATATACTAAAAAGAATGTAGAAACGTAATAGATGAGACAACTCTTATACTTTCAGGATAAATACATATTTGCATACAAAAAATTTTGTACAATTAAACAACTCTATACCCTTAGATATTCCTCAGCTTCTGCCTCTGTGTAATCCTTCACATAACTTTTTTCATGAATAAGTTGTGTAGGTGTGAAATGGTTACCTCTCTCGCTTGAAGAATCCATAGTTAAAACTTTATCTCACACAGTTCTTGATCTAGAAAATTAATATAATGAAATAATTGCTTAACAAGTTACGTGTGCACTAGCAATCACTGATGCCTTCCCATATGAATTCAGGCACACGTAGAATATATATCTATACATTTTCCATGTATGTATACACAAAGTTTAGAAATGTGTTGATATGTGCATAAATTCACGTGGGAGGGCATCATTCCTAGTGTATGTACCTGTAAAATTATAACAAAAATACATTAAACTGAACCTGTTTTGATATGCAAGTGATCTCACTAAGTATATATAATGATTTTAATTATTATCTGGCCGAGAAGACCTAGTAAATTCTATATTCATTGCGATACTAATATTGCTGCTACTATTACTTCTTTTATTATTGATACCCCAACACCTATAATCGAGAATATAGCTAACGTGTAATAAAACACATACGTTACAGAGGTAGTTTGAATCGAAATATGCACAAAAAGGCAATCACTGTTGAAATTACGATGTAAGATTAATACTGACTCTGTATTTCGATAAATACTACACACATACTTGTTCCTCTTCTTCAAATAGCATCAGAATTCACTTTGATTCACTTTCTAGGCTGGAAACGCATGGTGTAAAAAGAAAGGTGGAACCACAGTATAACCAGTAGTGGCACTCGCTCTTTTATTTCACGTTCGCGCCGATCCGTACCACAGTATAA
>NW_011967125.1:340518-421910 GCF_000949405.1 Vollenhovia emeryi
GGCCATTTCCATTTACAATAAATAATGTATGCCAGTTCGTATGTGCCTTTCCTGGATACGATCCTGAAAAGGGCCCAGGCACTTTTAGCCGTTGATACACTGTTGGCGCGAATAAAAACATGGCAGAAAATTGAGAACGCCCAGATCAAAGGCGCCGACAGAGAGTGCAACTACTGGTTATACTGTGGTGGAACCATTCCAATAACATCGTGGACCACAGGCCTTTAGAAGTGTCGTATCTAGATATTCGTGTGCGATGGATAATGGCGGGGCCATTTTGATTACTAGGGAAGTTTATTTGGATTGGTAGAAAGTGTAGCTGTGAACAGGTGCAGTCAGTTAAAATAATAAAATTAAAATTGCAATTATCTGGATCATTTCTTCATTTATGCCACGTTTTTAACCTATCCCTGATCATGTTCTCCGGATACTTTGTCAGTTTTCAAGATTCTCAATTTTCGCGATTTGAAGTTTGAAATTCTCGGAATTCTAATTCTTGGAAATATTGAAAAGTTCTTGGAATTTTAAATAGTATCACCTCTTTGCTGACCGTGTTCTCCTGAGTTTGTCAGATTTTGGGTTTGCAAAAAATTCGTGGAAATTTAGATAGTGCCACCTCTTTGCTGATCATGTTCTCCTGATGCTTTCCCAGTTTTCGAGATTCTCGAAAAGTCTCGAGGCATTGTACTCCGTCCAGGTATTCTTACGTTCATGATCGGAATAGTATCTACCGCATAGAACTTATACCTTTGAACTTAAGCCTATCACACAATGCGAGGCAACAGGCAATAGGAATAGGGAATAGAATTTTTGACGCGTTGGATTCGTCGGAAATTTTCCTTCAACCAATCCAACGCGTCAAAAATTCTATTCCCTATTCCTGTTGCCTGTTGCCTCGCATTGTGTGATAGGCTTTATACATATGTCTACAAGTTCTATGCTTTTTGCCCTCACGTTATTGGTCCGCTCTTATCATGAAAGAAATAAATAACATAGAAAGGCTTCGCTCATTATCTACTCCTAATTGACACTGCAGAGCCATCTGGCAATAAGTGTGCTGTATAGCCAGAAGGTGGGGCTGATAGCGCTTTTGCTCCGAACTCCGAGGCCTCCGAGTCTTCGCGTTATCAAAATACTTGCAAACGAAGACCGGCTGGCATATATTTATTAATCGCAATTCTAATTTTTTGCATTTTTATACGTATCCAGATAAACACAATTGAAAAAGAATGACTGCTTTCGAAGGTATGATGTTTTTAACAAATAACTCGTGTTGTAACTTGGCTCGCGTAAAGTGTCAATTCAGTTGTGTCAATTTGCGTAATAATTGTTATAGGTATCTTATATCACAATTATATGTTAATCTTTTTTACGTTTTAGAAATGGGTGTTTTGCCGGAAATAGCAAGAGCGGTTGACGAGATGGATTGGACGTAAGTAAAAAGGAGATCAAAAGATGTAACTTAATAATTTAAATATGTCATTTTGGAGAGAGAGAGAGAAAGATTCAATACTGTTTTTATAATTAGTCTCAATAGCATGTGAATTTCAGATTACCAACAGACGTTCAAGCCGAAGCTATCCCGTTGATTCTGGGTGGCGGTGATGTACTTATGGCTGCAGAAACTGGTAGTGGAAAAACTGGTGCTTTCTGTTTGCCTATTTTGCAAATAGTTTGGGAGACTCTTAAAGATTTGGAGTCTGGAAAAGGAGCCGGAACTGCAGTAGTTCAACAACGTGCGTATTAAATTTTGACAACAGTGCAAACTTACAAAATTTGTTGTCGAAAGTAGTATAACAAATAGTTTCTTTCGTTATAGCGACACATTGGGGACTGAGCCTCTTTGATAGAGGAAAAGCCATGGCAGTAACGCTAGATGGTTTAAGATGCCAGAGTAGAGAACAAAAAGAATGGCATGGTTGTCGCACAAATAAAGGAGTGTCAGGAAGTGGCAAATATTTTTTCGAAGCAACTGTTACTGACGAAGGTTTGTGTCGAGTAGGCTGGTCTACGTCCGAGGCAAGTATCACCTTTATAAGTGATACAGCAATCATTATTTTAAATTACTTTTATTTATTATGACGAGAGAGATTCATTAAGAATTTTATTCTTGGCACAGGCTGCCTTAGATTTGGGAACGGATAAATTTGGTTATGGATTTGGTGGTACCGGAAAGAAATCAAATGCGAAGCAATTTGACAATTATGGAGAGGCTTTTGGAATGCACGACGTGATCGGATGTTTCCTCGATTTGGCAAAGGGCGAAATAAAATTTACCAAGAACGGCGTGGATTTGGGTGTCGCATTTACATTAAATGCGCAGCAAAGATCCCAGACTTATTACCCAGCTGTCGTGCTAAAAAATGCCGAGATGGCCTTCAATTTTGGAGCGCAATCGTTTAAGCATCCGCCTCCAAATGATTATGTGGCTGTATCGTCGGCTCCAAAAGAATTTGTCAAGAACAATATCGTTAACAGCAATCAGAGTTCGTCTAACGAAAGCGGTAAACCGAGAAATAACGCGCCTCAGGCGATCATTATAGAGCCTTCTCGCGAATTAGCTGAACAAACTTACAATCAAATTCAGAAAGTAAGAATTTGAATAAATTTGCCATCGAGAGTACAATATATACATATATGATATTAACAAAGTGGCCTTATTATTTTTCAGTTTAAAACACATTTAAAGGATCCAACGATCAGAGAATTGCTTGTTATTGGTGGAGTAAGCGTGAAAGAACAGATCGCTACTTTGAATTCTGGCGTGGATCTAGTAGTTGGGACCCCCGGACGATTGGAGGACCTCATACAAGGCGGTTATTTGTTATTAACACACTGCAGGTAGTTTGTGACTTAACTCCAAAGAAATGGCATCAGATCGGTATAAATTTATGTGTTTCAAGGTTTTTTGTGCTGGACGAAGCTGATGGTCTATTAAAACAGGGTTACACCGAACTTATCGATCGTTTGCACAGACAAATCCCGAAAATTACGTCTGACGGCAAAAGATTGCAGATGATCGTGTGCTCGGCGACGTTACACGCATTCGAAGTTAAAAAGATGGCCGTAAGTATGGCACGAGAGCTATTTATTATGATTGTGTAGTATATAAGTAAGCGAATATATCCAGCAAAATTTTGACCGTTTGACTTTGTTGCAGGAACGTTTGATGCATTTCCCAACTTGGGTTGATTTGAAGGGCGAAGATGCGGTACCAGAGACCGTACATCATATCGTAGTGATGGTAGATCCACAGAAGGATAAATCATGGCGTAACTTGAGGAATTACATCGAGACTGACGGCGTGCACGCAAGAGACGAGATGAATAGAACAAATGATATTGCCTGTTAGACAATTGTCGTAATTCTAAGATAATAATCTCACGCGATAAACAAGAGTAATGCGATTTAATGATTGCGCTTGTCCTACAGGCTCCTTATCAGAGGCTGTGAAGATACTGAAGGGAGAGTACTGCATACGCGCTATCAAAGAACATAAAATGGACCGGGCATTGATATTCTGCAGAACAAAACTCGATTGCGATAATCTCGAGAGATATCTAAAGAAGTCCGGCGGACAGCAGTTCTCGTGCGTATGTCTGCACGGAGACAGGAAGCCCGCGGAACGTAAGGCTAATTTGGAAAAGTTTAAACGGCAAGAGGTAAAATTTTTGATCTGCACCGACGTAGCCGCTAGAGGATTGGATATCACCGGTTTGCCTTTTAGTAAGTAGTCATTTGGACGAGGTCATCCGAAGACGAGAACACGTAACGTTAATTTTGCACTACTTTTTTTAGTGATAAATGTGACTCTGCCCGACGAGAAATCTAATTATGTGCATCGCATTGGAAGAGTTGGTAGAGCTGAAAGGATGGGCCTGGCCATCTCTTTAGTCAGTAGTGTCCCAGAAAAAGTGTGGTATCACGGCGAATGGTGTCCATCTCGTGGAAGAAATTGCAGCAACACCAGCCTGACCGATCAAGGTGGCTGTTGTACCTGGTATAATGAACCTCGGGTAAGCCTCCAATATGTAATCTACTTTTGATTTCTATATTACATATAAAACTTAATTAATGTGGATGAGAATACTAATAATTAACTGATGTCTTCGCAGTACTTGGCAGATATTGAGGATCATTTGAACGTGACGATTCAACAAGTCGGTTCGGACATAAAAGTGCCAATGAACGAGTTTGATGGAAAAGTTACGTATGGTGAAAAAAGAATGGCGATGGGTACGTAATATTGTTTCTCATTATGTCGCAACAAACAGTTATTATATGTCTATCTACCTCTCTTATAGGCTCTGATTATAAAAATCATGTCCAACAAATGGCTCCTATTGTGGCCGAGTTAGCTGCGTTGGAATCTAGAGCGCAGATTACGTTTTTAAACACGCATATAACGGAGCGTTAAATACGAAATACTCAATTGAGGATATTTAACGATTGAACTTCTAATCGAATCTCACAATTCTAGTAATGATAATAATAATTGGTGTCCTATTCTAATAATAAATATTAAAGAAAATTAATTAATGTTATAATGTTTTAACATTATTTAACTACCATTGCTATTCTGTTTCTTTCTGTAAACTTGTAAACGTTTCTGAAGCTTCTTTCACATTTATAAAATATCATGGCATGTTGTATAATAAAAATAAAAATATAGCAGAAAAATGAAACTGTGCTTCTTTTTCTTGTGTGATAATAAAATAATATGCGATAAAATTATATGTATATATGCTCTACAAAAATTGGACCTGACAGCTAATTGCCACAGAGGCATGTGCCATTTACGTAAGACATACGGTAAGTATTTATTGTGTTATATCCTAAATAATTATACCATCACACTTTCATTTTACACATCATTTTAGTTACACAAACGTATGATACAATGGCTCTCCCTTTTTACTCTTGTAATTTTTTTGCATATACATATACATATATGTATATACATGTATATGCGTGCTTATATTGTTTGTGCATACGTTTTTCTTCTCTGTATTTATAATATACATATTACGTACGCTTAGAATTTACTAAATGACTTCTGTTTAATTACACATAATAATTTATACACATAACTCTTATATATTCTCGAAAGCAATGGTAAACGACTAAAGTTATACAGTATACAAATCATACTGTTCTCTTCTCACCGCAACTCGGATACAGCGTGTTTTCGGTTTTCTTCGTTTTTAACATGTTAAAGAGTCCTTGCGCGCGATGAATTTATCGTGTCCGCCTCTTCTTCACACACGTAACGAACGAGAGACACGCGCGTCTCTTTACGTTTATAAAGATTCATTTCTCCCTTTTTTCTCTCTCTCTTTCTCTCTCTCTCTAACACACGCACTCTCTCTCTTGCCCTTCCTTCCTCTTGCGCAGTTACTACAACGAATGTTAATTAAATCTTTATTCGCTAAATCAATTTATTAATTCATTAGCTTTAAGACTTGACGTAAACGTTTCTTGTTCTCTTTTCGCCTCTCGTATATTCAGCAGACAGTCATCACAGAATGAGAATGAAATATTTTTCTCGTAATCTAGTAACACATTTAACGCAGTCATGCACGTAGTCCCATATACATCGTCTGAAATACACGCAATGCACACCATTCAAACTGCGCGATTGATTCAATGAATTGCATATATATTTATATGTATGTGTGTGTGTTTATTTTATATTCTACTTGTGTTCGTTCCACGATTTGCATTCGAATGGCACCATCAGATATACAATGATATACATACACGCACGCTAAGTGCCTTTAACCATGTGTATTTGATCGTTTGTATGCGTACTTTTACACGGCAGCATTATATTTTTTTTCATCTGTATTAATTGCACTGTACGCAAGGTACTATTGATTCACCTCATCTCGTTCTTCCTTTTTCCTCCTCCTCTCTCTCTCTCTCTCTCTCTCTCTCTCTCTCTCTCTCTCTCTCTCTCTCTCTCTTTACATATCTATGTAACTCCTCTCGACGGAATTACAAGCCACAGTGGCGAGAGTACAAACAAAGTTGATGGAAATCGTGGCACGAACAATATGAATTTGATTTCCTAACGAATTTCACGAGTTCGCCAATCACTCACATCGCGTTTGCTCTTACTCGACTTGTGTCAACTCAATCGCACCTAAATTAGTGTACCACTTATTAAATGTCACCATCGAAGAGGTGACATTTCACACTTTCGCCTTTCTCTCTTGCACTGATAGTAATAGTAATAATAATAATAATATAATCCATCTTTAAGTCTTCAGCTAGACATCTTTCTAAGAGACACGCAATAACGAATAATTTAATGATACGAGAGAAAACGGGGCACGAGGGGACGTAGTTATATTGACGGTAATTTTCCTTGCTTCCTTTTTTTTTGGTTTCTTTTCTTTCACGTTTTCTTCTCACAATCACACGTAATAATAATTACGTGATCCGTCGATTTTCTTATAGCGATTTGGATTAAAGTGATTATCTTTACGGAACGACGTTGTATTCGTCAGTCTCCTCCGATCATGATACTTTATTTTAATCGCTTCTTATAAGCTATCCTACTGGATATATTTTCTTTTTTTTTGGGTAAGATCAATAAACCCCATCTCTCTCTTTCTCTCTCTCTCTCTCTCTCTCTCTCTCTCTCTCTCTCTCTCATTCTCTCTGTATATAATATCTCTCTTATAATACATACCATTATACGCGCGATGATGTATATTTGACGGCGATATTTTACGCTTTATAAAAATGTGGAGCCCAGCGAACCGCTATCGAAGACTAGAAAAAGTCAAATTCCAAATAGCACTGACGATCGTTCACCACACATATATCCTTATAGAAATGACACCATTTCGATTAATTACTTAATTTCTAGAATAGATAACGCGCTCGAGGCACAAGTAGCTTCTTTCTCTTGCTTCTCAATTTTTTTCCTAAAACGGCGGAGCGATCTCACATTAAACAATTATGCATATACACGAGATCGCATAAACATAACTTGACATACAACAGAAAGGAAAGTTCAAGAAGAGAAAATAACATACCGCATGCATATTTTTTGATATCTCCTATATCTATGTGCATGTGTGTGTGTGTGTGTGTGTGTGTGTGTGTGTGTGTAGAGATCAGATTTATTTACCTTCATTTTATCTACTACTTTAAATTAAAAATTAATTCTACGGTAACGAGAGTATGAGAAACGTAAGATCGCTTCGCATTTCTAATTTACCTAGGAAAAGAATCGAATTTTCCGACAAATGACAGAGATTTAACGAAACAACTTGCGTGAGGAAAAAACTATAGAAAGGCACGATCCACTATGGAACCATGGTGGAACCATGATATAGATACAAGATAATGGAACATTTCCTTTCCTCTCCGTGAATGGAAGAGCGATAAGATAGTGCACTGGCCCAACTCCGAAAGATTATGCCACATTTGGACGATTTCATCGAGATATCGATTCGAACCGAAATAAATTCGCATCTTTCGTGGAAACGTTCGCTCGTTCCATATATTTCGGTTAGCTGCCAAGTTCTATATATAATACATACATATATGTATACGTATACATATATATATATGCGTCGCTTTCAATATTTTTAAAATTTTAATAAATATAACGAATATATATTTATATATGTATATACATCACATATCGGACTAAACGATAACACTGCCGAATATACAATCTCTGTTTCTGATTCCGTCGATGAAATCATCCAAGAAGAAAGTATATCAGATGACATTATTTCGCAGCTCGCTGTTTAAAACTAATCGTCGGATACGGTTTATTCGTGACAAATGGTAACGTGGAAATGCAAGCGCGTGCTCTATACAATTGTATCTCACGTGTGTTCTTATGCATTCGCTTCTAACGCTCTCGACAGAGTGAAAGACGCACTTGTTTGTGCCGTAAAATTAGATTTTCGGTTTTTTTTTTCTGGAAAACTCGCAAAGAAACTCTCTTGTTCTCTCTTCCTCAAGATTAAGACATGCCATTTTATATATAAGTATATAAAATTAGGATATAAAATTCCATGATAAATCTCTTATAAAAGCAAAGTCGCGCTCGTGCCGTATGGACATCGATCGTGATTTCATCGCGCTCACATCAACTTTCGAGATTTTGTGCATGATTTTTAATCCGATTCTCGACACTAGTTACGAAGAACCCGCTCAAGCTGCTACTTTCAGTAGGTCAGCTCTTAATAATGACCGTCGCGACGGCAATAATAATTAATATTACAGCGATACGATTCGTTTTTAATAAGATTCGACAATGCGAGATTATTTATCGAATAACAGCGTAATCATCATGATTCGTTGGTAATCTAATCAAAACCGTATCGCACGCAGCATCTAACTGCCGCGTACGATAGACGCTCTTATTAGAAATGCATAACGTTCTCAAATTCCGAAGCTAATAGGATCATTGGATAATCACCTACTTTTAACTGTTTTCAGCCGTCAACTGTATTATGTAGGCTGACTGTGAGAGTCGCATTGCCAATCCGGATTAGCGGTCATTGACGTCAATGTGATTTTGTTTTTAAAGAGAAGAAAAAAACATTGTCTCAATTCTAATACTTCAGACACACTTTTAGATGGTTCCCCTTTTAAACTCTTGTCTCTCTACTAGCTTTTTCGTTTTCTACCTTACAAGGGAATAGACTAAACCAAAATTGGCGACAGCCGAGTTAGCGCGATAGCTCGTAATTACACCTTTTTGTTAATAGTTGCGTCGAATATCCTTATATCCTTGTTTATGTTGTGCCAATGCCAATTCCACGCGTCTCTACTTTTACTTTCGCTATTTAAGGCTACATAATCGGCGACGTGGTCCACAAAGAATATTGCTAAAGACGAAACAATAATGCGCTTCGCGGACAACGTGCTGCATCTATTATCTTTCCTTGTTTTTTTTTTATAGACGATTGGCGTTGTATCGCGTAACATCGCGTTGCTTTCTTTTCCGTTCATTATCGGCTTAAATCACACTCACGATCGTTGACGTATCTCGCGTTCGACTCAACAGGTGACGGCGTTTTCACCGATTCGATTTGCGGCTCTCCCTAACACTACCGGTCGTTCATCCGCGATCCAGATCGCGAGACTCAAATTCGAATTTTGAACGGGTCCATCGAAACGTCATCGCTTTCCCTCGATAATATTTACAAATAATATTAAGTCTGCGCAAATTACGATATATCTCGCACTCAGTATATATGAACGCCCATTTTTGTGTTTTTTTACGTACGATAAAAGAAAAGGAAACTTGTGCGATCTCGGCGTCTATGTATATAACATATGTATATGTCGCACTACAACATATATAGCCGCGAACCACGTAAATCAGCTATTTATTCGGCACATCGCATCGTCCACTTCGCTTTTGCGTACACGCATACTCGCACATACGAATAATACATTACACACTCGTGAATTCTTTCTTTTTCATGGTCTGTGGATAATAGCGACATTGTCCTTACGTGTCACGCATACCCACGCACGCACACAACAAACACAAAACGTACGTACTGTCGTGGCCAGTAGCACAGACAATAGAAATCCGTCATTACGTGGCTTCGATTTATCTTCTCTTCTAATTTCCGTTCGACGTCGCTACGTAAACCTCTCGAAATCAGAAAACAGGGCGTACCCGTTACTTCTTCTCTTCTACTATGGAAAAAGAGAGGAAAAGAGGAGAAGGGAAAGAAATCTAGGCACGAAAGTACTAATTACTCGTTATATTCGCCTCCATTCGACTTTGTGCCGGATGTGAACATTCAACGTTTCACGAAAGTTTGATGGACAATAATCGCGAAGAGATTCTCTCCTTTTTCTCGGTTTCTCTCTAGCTCTCTCTTTCTCTTCCTCAGTCGTAGTAAAAATAACGTTTCGCGAACTTATAAATAAGTTAATATGTTACAAACTATGGCTTGTCTGTACTTATATGCTAGCACGATAGGTGCAAATTAGATACACACTGAGACGACCGGTTTATTCCATTTCTTCGCCGAACGTTGTGGAATCAATGATTTCTATTCCCCCCCCCGTCCTCTGTAAAAAGACAGGCTAAAAATTTTCAAACACAACTCTACGATTCTTTACCCCGAGTTACCAAGTAAATGAAATAAGACAGGGCGCAAAGAGGAATTTTACTTGGCGATGTTTACGGTCGACTTTTTGGTACCATGCTTCCACACGTACTTGTACACGTACACCGATATTGTATGAAGTTACAGTTACGTAGTTGTGGACACGTCGGCATGTAGAGGATACCTGTTATGTAATGCCCCGAGATTCCTATGTTCTCGTCGGGTTATGGTAAAAAGTGTAAGAGTCGCGCGCGAGATAATAATTTAACAAGTCGAGCGGACAAACTACAGTGTAACGTCACTTACAATGAGTAAAATAGCGAGATAAAAAAAGAAGATAAAGTTGCATGGGCACTTGTACAAAAGAAGGCCAAGATTCCTTAAACCTTAGAAACGATCTTGTGAGACAAACCGAAACGTGGCCGTTTCAATTGTGCGCTCCCGCCATAACAAAAAGATTAGACTATAAAATTGCAAAGACACGATTAACAATCAGTAACTTAATAAAAAAAAAACATACAGAAGTAACGATCGAGTGTATTACAGTGTGCTACGCAAAACCCTCGGAATCTCGCTCGGTTTTACCTTAATTGTTATTTTACTTGCTTCGATTTGATTCTCGTTATTTGCGGTAATCACGACGAGTCGGTCATCGGCGTTAACCCTTTGTTCACAATATGCAAAAAAAGATTCTTTCAGATTAGACAATTGGAGACGAGATGGACTGCGATTATCAACTGTCCGTGAACTATCAGGATTTGCCACA
Source organism: Vollenhovia emeryi (assembly GCF_000949405.1). Taxonomy (NCBI): domain Eukaryota; kingdom Metazoa; phylum Arthropoda; class Insecta; order Hymenoptera; family Formicidae; genus Vollenhovia; species Vollenhovia emeryi. The sequence continues at coordinate 351,388 of NW_011967125.1, forward strand.
TTAATCGCCACGAAATAGCTAGGGCAATGTGGAATCAATCGCGAGAGAAATTGCAATCGATCGAAAGAAAAATGTTACTGTAAACGTCTCGAGTCTCGCTAGATCCTTGTGTCGCGATACGTAGCTAAAAGATTAACCGAACAACGCGCGTCAAGTGTGTGTATGCGAGCGGGCTGTGCGCAATTTTTTACGGGATTCCCTTCTCTGTTTCAATTACACAGAAAACTCGTTATAAGCGACGACGAGATATACGACGATGTGTATGTACATATGGAGAACGTACGAGTGACATTATATCGTATACGCACATGCATAAATCCTCTAAACAACTCGATACGCGAGCACACAATGATATACGCACATAGACCAAGGATTCCCGATTCTTTTGCAACAAGAATGAAGTCGGTAATTGACAATGTAAATGCGCGAGGACTTATTCGTCGAAATCTTCCCTTTTTTTTTCCTTTCCGATACATCATCATTATCTCTCAGCGAGCTAGCAAGATTACATTAGTCGTTAATCCTAATTATTTATGCGTTATGTTATTTCTCTTTATTAATAATAACCGCGGCCAATCTTCCTTCTCTTAACGCATGCCAAATTTTCAGACTTGGTACACATCTCTCACCAAAAATATAGGTATGTATGTATATATAGTTTCTTCTTTTTACAAAATTATTATATACAATTATAAATTTGTGATTATATATTTACTTTTAAATACTGTAGCGAAAAAATATTTCATTTCCGTATTTCAGTAGGAAAGTGACTGGAGTAGCTGCTCTAATTAGCCGTCTTCAAATTGCGTTGCTTGATCTATGTATGTATATACGTCATTAGCGCGCGAGCATTCTGTTATTTTTCGATACTAAAAACATGGTAAAAATCGAGGAAAAGTTGGCGGATGGCTTACCGCACACGGGATGTTCAAGTAGCGACGACGAGGAAAGTGGGATGCAATTGTCGTGGCGCGATGCGCGAGCAACAACATCTTTTCGCGCATCGGCCCGCGTCTCGGGACCGCGAAAACGATCCAGCCAGTCGATCGGATCAGGAACGTAAAAATTTGTACACGTTACATCCGAAAGAGAATGCGAGAGATGCGAATTTCAGGGTGAAAGGAAAAACGAGATTACCCTTACACAAGTCTCGAAACGCGTGCAACGTATCGCGAAATTATACTTGCGTGCGTATAGTAACGAAGAACTTGAACGTGGCACATTTCTTACGTGGGCTAGGGCTAGGATATACAGAGACGATTGCTACTGCGGGTAGCGCGCGCGCGCACGTGCCTAAGTACAGAGAAATTAAAAAAGTAACTCGATTTTTCTTTACGGTATATATAGATTGTATATATATATATATATTTATATGTAAATAGATCGGTGAAAAAAGGGGAAATCCATATCCGTGAGAGATCTCGATCGTAAGAAACGTACGTTAAAACGATGAGAATCCGTGGACGGTCACCCTGTACATATACTCGATACATAGTTATATAATTAAAACGCTCTTCGAAATACTGTAAAATCTCACAAAATACTCTTCTCGTAAAAAGGGCGCGGCTGAGACTCCTACAGGTCGGGCCAATGTAATAATAAAAAGAATCGAGATTCGGAAGTCGAAGGCTCAACGAAAGAAAACGAAGAAAACAAGAGACGCGGAGATTCTAAGCGAGATGTACGGAGGGGAGCGAGGCGAAAGTATAGCGGAGATTCGGAAACGATTAAGGAGGAAAGTACAAAAAAAACCCGATAAGAGTTGTTTCTTTTTTCTTCTTTTTTTTTGTTTACCGGAGAGGTTCGCCTAAGTCTTAGGAAACATCCTTAACTCTAATCTGAACGATAATTCACGTCAAGAGTGTGTTGAACGGAGAGGATCGTCCCTCGAATCACATCCGACGACGACGTTGGCCCACGCTTATGACAGTTACGACAGGATTCACCCGCGTTCCGCCACCGAGCGGAATCGCGTGCGAGAGGAATAAAATTAACGAGGTAATGGTTCACGCGCGCGACTCAACGGCGCGGCGCGAGAGAGCGTTTCGATCCCGCCGTCGTCCGGATACGACGACGACGAGCGTTCAGCACACTCTTTCATCTACTCAAAGGAGAGTCGAGTGATGGAGAGGGGCCGCTCGTACGTTTTCATCCAACTCAGGCGACTCGCGGTGCTAGGACACGTGCTAGCCGACGTGTCGACGCGCGCGGTCATCTCTCGCGGCTTGGCTCGCGGCGAATTTATTCCGCGCGAGAAGGAAGTCGCTTCGCACGCAACAGACGGATTCAGCTCGCACAGCGGAGAGCAGCTCGCAGTGGTGGTGTGTTGACCGCGCGTAGAGTCCGCTGGCGCGCTCCCGGGCTTTCCTGGACTGGCGACGAGCGAGTCCTACCCACGCGTTACCTGAATACGCCCAGGCGTGTGGAACTCGAGCGAGTCCTCGCGGCCACAATTCATGACATGGCACGACATGGCACGGCACGGCACGGCTCATGCGATTCGCAGTAGGTGCAGCGTGGCCGTCAGGTTAACGAACGATGACAGGAGACGTCGGCAGAAACGAAGTCACAAGAGCTCGTATTGGCGCAGGTGCATCCGCTGGATGATGTCCCGGCAATCGTTGAACACTCTCTTGATGTTTTCCGTGTCGACGGCGCACGTGAAGTGCGGGTAACAGTAGTGCTTGCCGTCGCCGCTCGCCGTACTTATGCGCTACAAAGACAAGCGGGTCGCAACAACGTGAGAATGCCTCGCGGTCGAGCAGCTACGATCGACCGGATCGTGTGCATTATTATACTTACGAGAAACTCGTCTCTGATAAAGTACTTGGCCCTTATGACGTCCGGCACTTCCGCGGGATCCGCCGCCATCCCGGGCTCCACCGGTGTTTGGTAGCGCGCGAATTCCGGAAAGTAATCCTCCAATTTGTGCTTGCCCGCCTTGACCTTTTCCGCTAATAGATCTTGCTTGTTTAGAAAGAGGATCACCGAGATCGTGCGGAGCCACCTGCGAGATAACGACGTGTCGGTGTAACGCCCGGGTTCGAAAAGGAATATTTTTAAGGTAGAGGCTGCCTACCGATTGTTCCAGATACTTTTGAAGAGATCGAGACTCTCCCTGAGTCTCAACTTTGTAGGGTCTTCCCTGAGTACCATATTGTAACTACTACACGCCGTGACGAATATAATCGCCGTAACGTCGTTGAAGCACTGTATCCATTTTCTTCTCTCGTCACGCTGACCACCGACGTCGAACATGCTGCAAAAGCGGGAAGGAGATGCTCGATAAAATTGCTCGATAAACCTGCGGCGTCGCGAGCCCGCGCGCGCGATCCAACGATCCACGCCCTTACCGCAGGGCAAAGCCGTTTAGGGCCGTTCGGACGGTCCTTTCACTTCAAAATCCATCTCTCGAGCCGTTTTACTATTTATTATACGTCACGGCATTATCGGATCTTCTTAAGAAGTTACAAACGGACCAATTTCTCGAGTAAATACTCGTTACAAGCGAGAGCTTGGCTGCGCGAGCGTGGCGAGAGTGGCGACAACAAAGGGGTGTGGTGGGCCTATAGAAAATAATGTGGGGCGCCGCACGTGACCTGTGCGAGTGAACGCAAAAAGGGAAAATGTTACAAAGTTGCGGAGGCGTTAACGCGGTTAACGGATTTCAGCTTACACGTTATAACAGTGTAAGTCTTGCCAGCAGCGGCCGTAATGCACAGAGGTGCTCGGCTAAGATGCGCGCCACCGCCATCACCACCGCCGCCACCGCCGCCGCCGTCGCCGCCGCCGTCGCCGCCGCTGCCGCCGCCGCCGCTTTGCGTTTATATTTACCGTCGGCCGATGTTACTGTAATACGTCGGCTATATATAGCCACGCGACATTGGAATAAAGCGCGCGCGAGGAGCAGCGTGTCGCGCTATGGGACTTACTGAAAGTTTACTTTGTCGACCTGAAATCTCGTCTCGAAAATGCCGGACGTGAGGACTCGACACCTGAGGATGTCCTGGAACAAAACGCAACGTTACTCGTTACACAGTTGTTAACATTAAGTTAACATCGCTGTGGCCTGGTTTTTCATTTTCTCGTTGATCGCTAAACTCTGGTTAACGGTTACCGGGGAAAGTGAAAAACACCTGGGCCTATGTTCGCGCCGAGCGAGTATTCGAGTTCGGAATAATTTCAATCCTTCAACGACGGAAATATAGAGAAAGGAAAAAAGTTTCCGATATGCCGAACTCGTCTTGCAAAGTTACCCCGTCATTATCGGCTCTTAAGAGATTCGACGAAAGGGAAACTGTAATAATCACCTGTTCCGTGGGCGTGTAATCCGGCTGTTTTACGATGGCTACCTTATCTAGAAAACTGAAACAGAACGGAACAAGATTAGTGAGATTTAGAATTCTACTGCGAGATGATTCGATAAGATAATTTGTAATTTTTCACAAGATTTATTGCAAAGAGGATAGCGCGCGCGCGCGCGCGAGTGTATGTTTTTTTTAATATTTATCCGACAACATATTCAATAACTACGTGCCACGGCATCCGCAGTATTCCATGAATATTCCGCGCGTTACGCGTGCTGAATGGAAAAACGAAAAGACGTGCATTCGACGCACGTTTCATTAAGCGAACGTTACCAATCCAAGAAGGAGCGGTTGCAAATTTTTATCGCCACTTGGCAAAAATATGCCTAACTGAATTGCGCGAGGTATACGCGGTGTATATTGAGAGAGAGAGAGAATCCTCACGATAATTTCTCAAAACTATTATAAATCTCCCGGGTAGTCAGTCCGTGCCTACGTGTAAAAGGGAAAACGTTAAGTATATCGAGTAGCCATACCTTCGACGACGTGGCAACATGAATTCGTCAAAATCAAGTTGAACTAGTTTCGATCGATGCGGGGCATCCGCGATAACAATCATTGTCAATCAACCGCATCGTTATCGTGAGAGCCACTCCACGCGTCCGTATGTGGTCGAAAACGTGTCTCTTTCATATGCGATATAGATGTAAATCAAATTTTTGCCACCCAAGTCTTGGGTTTTTGCACTTTCGAGTACGAACAATTCGCGACACGACATAGACGGGGAAAAAGGCGAAAAACTAATATGCAGGGTGTTACGTAATACCCGCCTCACCTCTTATTTTTGGATAGAGCGGATTAGACCGAGTCGAAAAGTCCTGTACCATTTTGTAATTTTCCCAACGGTTAACGAGTTATTAATTATTAAAACTCGCTGTCTTAGCCCGGCCTACCGCCCAATTCGAGCGCGGGGCGAGATGCGGCCGTCCCGCGATTGGCGTTGCTAGGCGCGCGGAGAGTTGTTTATTATACGTAGCCGATGCCGTGTGTCATAAACAAGTCCCCGCCGGGCTAAGACAGCGAGTTTCAATAATTAATAACTCGTTAACCGTTGGGAAAATTACAAAATGGTACAGGACTTTTCGACTCAGTCTAATCCGCTCTATCCGTAAAGAAGAGGTGAGGCGGGTATTACATAACACCCTGTATAAAAGAAACGCGCGTGAAGAATCCGCTCTGGAAGAGACATGCGTTTATTAGAAGAAAATCGCGCGGCGATTTGTATTTTATCGAGATCCAGAGATGACGAGAGATCCAGAATTTAATTTATACCATTTCGAGACAGAGAACGTGCATCGCGAAAGTAAGGAAATTCGAAGCAGAAATATCGAGAAAGGTGTGCAGGCACGATCTCGTCGCCACGGAATTTTTCTTCGCGCATGTATGCATTCGTTTTTATCTATTTCTTGCAAAGTGCATAAAGGAGGTCTGTACATAGCACGTCGCTTTCCATATGCTTCAATTCCACACGTTGCTTCAGTTGCACGTACAGGGTCTTCTCAAAATTTACACAGACTCGTATACTTTCAAAAGTCTAGACTCTACAAAGAAAGCATGTGCCGAGCGTGTCAGAGGAAAAGAGAGTCTAGAGAGAAATAATTCGATAATGAAGCTACTTTTTCCTGCGTTTCCTCTTTCGCGATATCTGACGTAGATACTCGACATGCGTCGAGATGTGTCATTTCCGAACTTAATGTGAAACAGTTTTTACACGAGAACGTGGTTTAGTCGGCGCTAACGTAATCGAGTAACTCGAATGAAAAAAATATCTTAACGCACTTCCTTTGGATCTTTTGCAACTGTGACGAGTGCACGTTTCGGACTTTTATATTTTCCCGCCTTTAAAGAGAGAGAGAAAGGGATATTTATAATTATGGAATTAAAAGAGATTTTATTCTCGGAAGAATAATTCGACCGAGAACTTGTATTTATAATTAAAAACCAATGCTCGGCGGCAAAAAGCGACTTATTCTCGAAGGGATAACAAAGCGCATATTAGATCACGCAACAATAAATCGTATTATTATATCCGCGCCGATCTTTTGTGGCTATTATTCGCGATATTATCGCATTACATAGTTATATTAGTTGTACGAGAAACAGCGTTATATACTGACCGCATAACATTATATACGTATCCCCGTCCCCGGTGTAGAACCGCGGGATAATAATAAACCATGTTATTATATTCGCATCGATCTTACGACTATTGCTCGCGACGCGATATCCATCAGATTGTTACAATTACATGAGACATTACCGCTGTGCAACAACTGCATCGCATTATGTGCACCGTACGTATCTGCGACTCGCTGGAATAGAACCGCGGGATAATAATATAAACCATATTATCTCATTTGCATCGATTTTCTGTCCGGATTGCGATAGGGTGTACCGTTATCGAGTAGTATATCTCGTTACGTTGCCGCTGTTACCGAAACTGCCAAATTATTTTTGTCGCGTGTCTATCGATTACAGAGGAGAGTCCTCTCTCTCTCGATGTAAGAAGAGAGAGAGAAAAAAGAAGCCGGGGTGATCGGGACGTAGAGACACGAGAAATGCGGAATCGAGTGGACGCTTTTAGACGCTTAGACGCGTCGCCGGAATACGGGCCAATAACGTTATCAGAGGCGGTCGTTCGGTCGGAGCCCTCCGACACAGTGTCAACTTTCCTCTTTCGATCGAGCCGCGCTCCTGGGGCGGCCGGGCTTGAGCCGATCCCTCTTTCTCTCTCTCTCTCTCTCTCTCTCTTCTCTCCCGCCGTCGTCGCTCCACCGGAGCGAGAGGAGTGCCGTGCTCCTGCTCGGTAGAGAGTCTCAGACCGGGACACGTACGATGCCGCAGAATCCTACAGGAAACGCGTCGACGATAGCGCGCACGCCGCGACGGAGAACGGAAGCGGATGCTGAAGAAGGGCGGAATATCGGGAGCGCCCAAGGGAATCTCTCTCTCTCCCTTGCGCGCGCGCTATTTCGCGTCCCATGTTTGTACTCGCGTTCACCCTCAGCCTCCCTCAGTCTCCACCCTCCGTCACCCCTTTCGGAGAGCGAACGTTCTCTTTCTCTCGCGCGCGCTCGTGTACGCGCGCGCATGCACGCACACACGTCCAGGCTCTCTTTACCTTTCTCATATACCCGCTCTCATTCACTCGCGCCCGCTCCTTTCTCTGTGCCGGGACCCTCTCCCTTCGCGATCCAGCCTCCCTTCCTGCGCGCACCGAGGGCGGAGGGAGCCCACCGAGAGGGAAAATCGATCCTCGACGATGTCCTACCCTAACCCCAACCCCTCGGCCTCGCCGGGTGTGCATACACGCCCCTCTGGCACCCACTTTCCGCGATCCGGGTCATGGGTCACTGCCACCGCTCGTTCTGTGCGAGCCGTCAATCGTACGCAAGGGTTTAACACCGCGTGCGCTATTATCGCGCAAAATGTTATAAAAAACGCCTCCACTTTTGCGAGATAATTAAACCGCGTATCGAGAGTAGCCCCGTGACTCTACGAGACCGTACGCGTTAAGTATAGAAAGGATTAAACAGTTTCAATAATGATACGACGCGACGAGAGAAAAAGGGACCAAAAAAAAAGCGGACAGCGAATTGTTACAATGGAGATTCAACGGCGGAATTAAATTAAAAGAGAATATGAGATAATCGTACATGAGAGTAATTCGCATACGTATTGCGATACCGAATCAACCATCTCGTCGAGATGTAGGCGGCGAATAAATGAAAAAATACTCGGCCCCTGAAGCTCGAAGGCGACGATAATAAATCGTGCCAAGTATATCGACGCTAACGAGACGTAATACAAAACTATAATTCGCTTCTGGTGCAATAGCTTTCTCCCCGAAAGCGCGTACGTGTAAAAGCCTGGCGTATTCAAATTAACCCGGAAAACTTGAACTCTTTCTACCTGCGATTTGATCGGATTTTCGGTGAGTTTGTCGCGTAAATACGTAAATATTTTTCAAATCCTTAGCATGAAACTTGCATTATATTCAAAGTGACTAACTCTGCCCCGGTGGCACGTTGAGAGAGGAGAAAAATGGAGCTGGAGCAAATTCGATTTCTTTACTCACAATAATTACATAATATATCCCTCGAATCTAGTTGTACATACCAGTGTATTTAATTACCAAGAAAATACAATACTTTTGCATAACTCGACGTTACTCGGAATTATATTATAATTAAGCTTGTTTTATTCGAAGGCGTCTGTGTGTGTAAATGGAACGTCATTGTTGCCAAAAGCGATCGATGATCGCGCAATTTGTAAAACGAATACTATGCGGAGAAAATTTTCTATTCAAATTTACCCTGAAAATCACGTAGTCACGGGACTACGTGGCATTTTGAACAACTTTATGAGAGTTTTTTGAAACTTTACTACACATTTCACTAGTGAAATGTACACTAAGTATAATTACTAGTGAAAAGTATGGTAAAATTTCGAAAAACTCTCACAAAGTTGTTCGAAATGCCATGTTGTCTCACGATTACATGATTTTCGGGATAAATTTTCAGAAAAAAACATTCTCTCCGTGTACGGTGAGAAAGTGTGTCTGCTCGCGATGTGGCTACGATAAAAGGGAAATAAAATGGAGGGAAAAAAAAAGATTCGCGTATCTGCGTGTCTACGGTCGTGTAGGCTCGCGAGAGAAGGTAGGTCATGGAATTGGCGCGCTCCACCAGAAATGAGGCTATCGACCTCCAGAGAATTGAAAGAGGAAGGAGGTCGTGACCTACTGGCGGCTGCTGCTGCAGAACGATTTTCTCGTTATCGTGCCCGTGTTAACCCTCTGTCGGGACCTTGAGGCGAGCAAACGTGACAACGTTTGTTTCTGACAGCAATCCGGGCCAGTCGAAACGCGTAATGTCAGCGAGAAATAATAAATGTGGCCAGGCATTACGGAGTCGTGCGGATGCGAGCCCGTGTATTTTCGGGCAACGTTCAAACGCAGTTATATAAATAAGTTGCACAAATAAAGCATGTCAATTTATTCTTTTTCAGTCTGCGACGAGTATAGCGCTACAGATGATTTGTTATCCTCTCTTATCCGGCGATTTCTCTATATCGAAAATGGAATCGTGTATTTAAGAACCGTTTTCTTACAGTAAAAAAAAACAAAGCAGCGACGTGTGAGAAAACTGTCACGTGTACGAGGCCACGGTCTTACATAGTCTGGAAACGACAGTGGTGGGTGTTGACTCTTTTAACGTTCCCCTTTTTACTTCGATTTTCAGCAGCTGCAAGGTGTGCCATAATAGAGAGATGTCATGTGCGACAGATACAGACAGCAGCATTTGCCTTTTTCTATCACAGTTCTGTACCACGTATTGCACTACGGTACCGCATACGGCTTAGTTGATTCGACGAAAATTATTGAAAACAATCTCACAGAGCACCGTTGAGCTATATCTCGTCACATCCTTCAACAGCATCGACGCACAGTGATGACAGCGCGAACGAAAAACTACCTCGTTAACGCAGACACCCTCACCACTTGAAATTCGATGTCGTTTCCAGATCTGTGTATACGACCATAGTACAACTAGGTCCACTCCCTACCCCTTTGATCTTTGCGGCCCCGATCACGTGGTATTCCGCCGTAGACCCGGGCAGGATCCAGCGACACACATACAACTTTTCTCTCATTAGTCTGCCCAGAGCGATGTCGGATGCGCAGAAGGGATCGACGCGAAACGAAACGGAGTGGACCTACTATGTGTGCGACCGTGCTCCTACCACTCAAAATTCGATGTCGTGGCGGTGGCGTGAAAAAACAGCCTCTTTCTACATTTCCGCTCCGCTCGTTTAATATTTCTCTGTCCGATCTCGGCGCTTGTCAAACTCTATCGCCGCGAGAGAAGCCGGAGCTCGAATCGGCGCTTCGTAGCGATCGACAAAATGCCGCGTCGGATTTTTCAACCGCTTCCGGTTAAAGGTTAAACGTTCGACGTTCGTTGGCGAAGAATTAATTCGCGACGACAAAGCGGGGAAAACGATGAAAGCCGGATTGTGGGCGATAATAACGTGTATCGACTGGACTCGGACGGCGCGAATCGAACGCGCGTTTGATGTCGGCAGCAACAGCTAGGCGAAGCCCCTCCTGTGCCCTAAGCTCCGACCACGTTATTGAGCACGATATACAATATTATACACGAGGTGTTAATCTAGTCCCATATACAGAGCCGCACGGACAATCCCGAGGGGAGTTTCCTTTAGCGAGACCGATTGACCGCCATTCTCCTTAACCGTCTCTCAATCACTTCGATATGGATGCTCGCCGCATCGGTCAATTCATCTGGAAGAAATTGTTAATTTTGTAGAACGCAACGTTTGGTAACGATACCACTTGAACGAGCGCCGAGTCTACAGAAGAAAAAGAAACTCGCGGTAGTTTGGGACGTAATTAACTTTGTGATAACCAAGCTCAAATTAGCTGCCAAACGGCATTAATCACCGAGCGAGAATCGTCTCGCGCGATCCTTATCTCGCTAATATATATGCATGTATGTATGCATATGCGATGACACCCGAGACACCCCGTATGCAGGGCCGGTGGTCGGAAAGTGGGTAACGGTTTAACTCCTAGAACTACATCTACTCGACATGTAGATGTAGGGCCGACGTGTAATCAGTATGCGGCTTATGCGCTCAAACCGCGCCGCCACGAACCCATCGCGCCGTTTGTACGACGTAAGGCGTTATACAGTATGTGCCACCGCGCGATAATCGATAATGTTGCAACGAAATTCCCGAGTCACGGCAGAGTAGGCCGAAAAATTCGGGAGATCGGCCCGAGGGTTTCTCGAATCGCGCGACGAGGGCAGCCGGGATTTAAGAGGGATAAGATTACAGGTGGAGCGATCCGATTACGTTTCAGCGGTTTTAAAGTCCCCGTGATTCGATTCGATATCGCGCACGAGGGAGCCCGATGGCCCCGATCTCCTCGCTGCCGTTACAAATTGGAGTTTCGACGCCCGCGCGCGCGCGCGACCACTCGCTCGAATCGCAAATATTTGACGGACCTGGCGGTTCCAGCCGCGCGCCACCCTAACGTCGCCGACGAGCGGCGGCTCTCAACTGTAAACATTAAACATCCTCTTTGTCTTCCGCACTTGGGCGGGCGCGCGAAACGACAATTTCACTCTCAGCCGACACCGGGCAGAAGATACTGGCCGCGTTCAGCAGACACAACTGTTGAGCGAGCGCTCAATGATTTCTTAACATGATTGGCTGGATCTAAAAGTATTAGCCAATCATACTGAGCGCTCACTCAACAGTTGTGTCTGCTGAACGCGGCCAATGTTGCTTTTCGTCATCCCGCGATATAACTTGTAGGTCCACCCCGTCATTCGTTTCGTTTCGCGTCGATCCCGTCTGCGCATCCGACATTGCTCTGGGCAGACCAATGAGAGAAAAGTTGTACGTGTGGCTTTGACGAGTACGTGTATATACACACACGGAATACCACGTGATCGCGACCGCAAAGATCAATGGGGCCGGCAGAGAGTGGACCTGCTAGTTGTACTATGGTCGTCCGTCTTTTCGAAGAACGCCTTCTCTCGCTTTCCTGTCGAATTTTGCCCATTAATTAAATCAGAAGAATCCTCTCGATCGGCCACTGGGGGAGAGACACGCGTCACCCAAAAGGACCGGACAATTTCTGTAATCGCTCGTCATTACATTTTTAATTCGATGAAACTCCCGTTCCGCTACAATCGCCCCGTAAACGCAATTATGACGACAAGTCGCAAAGGGTTTAATTAAATTGCAGATACCTATCATAAAGATGAGATCAAAATGGCGTAATTGTGTTACGATTACGACAAACAACTGTTAATCGCGGTGTTAAAAGTTTCATGTTTCTTCATCTCTCCCCCCCCCCCGCCGGTTCTACAAATCGGATACAAAGTTTTGTAATCAACGCACGTTGATAGCAGGGTGCACCCCCTCGTTAGGCCGTTCCATCATTTCGAGGGTGCTTGACATAAGGAAGAATAAAAGTGAAAAGAATCAAGGCCCGAACACACGAGAAAACTTAAGCAGTAGAACCTGAAGCCAACTGCACACGATACTATTTTTCCCCCAACTGGATTGCTTACGAGAGCCAATCAGGATGCAGAGTTTTCGATCAGGTGACTTAGGGCTAAATCCTGATTGGCTCTCGTAAGCAATCCAGAAAAATAGTATCGCGTGCCGTTGGCTTAAGACTCAAGGACCAATGAGAGTCGAGAGCGTAAGCAGCCATTTTGAAACTTAAGCAGTGCTGAAAATTCCGAATGGTTGTAATTGTTAAGTCTTAAGTTTTACTGCTCAAGTCTTTTCGCGAGTACGGGCCTTCACTGTCGGCGCACACCGACGTGTATCGACGGCGAAGACAGGCGCGCGCGCGCGCGCGAGAGAGAGAAGAGCGGCTGTCTATCCAAACATTTACGAGCTATGTGTATAGCAGCATCAATAATCCGCGCGATATAGACCAGTGCCTAAATATAGCGGCGCGTGTTTCCTTTTTTAAGACGCGCCGAGGTGTGCTATCGCGTAATTGAAACGTCGCTTACTTCCATAATCGAGACGAGACGCGCACGATTAAAACCTAATCTATGTGCCCTTTTTGCGTCTAGAAATATTCTATATTATATAAGCAAATCAAGAGGCTTAAAAAAATTAGTCGACAATTTACGGTCGTACAATGTACAGTTTGTCAACCGGCTCAAATTTTTTCAACGTATTTATCGGCCGCAAAATCGAATGTTTCTAGGCGCAGAGAGCACATTGTAGATCAGCCTTAAAATACGGTAACGACACGCGGCACGAAACACACGCGTAATATATGTGCTGTTCTCGTAATTACATGTATTGTTCTCGTTTTTTTTTTCTAGCAACGACTACGCAATTGCGCGTCCTCGGAGTTTTATCTCGCGCGTCGGCGCTAAAGATCATCCGATCCGGAAACGATTCCCGTTAAACCGACAATCAATAATCGCGCGTTGTCGTGCACGGTAATCGTGTGATGGACAAATATTGATTCTCCACACACTGACTCAGATTCGTGATATTTTCGTGAGGGAGTACATATCGTTGCGCCGCATTTAGTGCGCGCAAGAAGGTCGCGCTTTTGCTATGTCACGCGCGTTGCGCGTTTACAAAAGAAATTTCTACCGGTGAGGTAACGATTGTCCGAAATCGTGACGTTAAACAGAGTAAACAGGATCGTATCTCGGCTCTTGGATTTCTCTCTCGGGAAAGGCTCGCGGGCGGTTGACGCGACATCTCCGTCGCGGCGTGTCCGTAACGTGGCCATTTGCGAAAAGCGGATTTCGGATGTAATAACAAATCGGCGCGTTCGTCCCCGACTACGCTACATTCGTGACTAGGCGAACGTATTTTTAATATATTAGATACTGTTATAGAAGCACGGCCACTACACGAGGCTAGATACCGCAAGATTATAGCCATCTTGTGTCTCCGTCATCTATACGAATACGTCGAGAACGCTATATCTCACCACCGGAGCGCGATGTCTAAAAATACATCGCGCTATTTTTAACGTCGATTCCTGCGCTACACACGAGAGCGAGAGAGAGAGCGAAAGCGAGAGCGAGCGAGCTGGAGAGCGAGAGCGAGCCGCGCTAGTGGGAAAAAAAAGAGAAAACACAAGAAATCTGCGATAATGCGATTACGAGTGGCACGAAATATTGATGAAGAAAGAAAGAGAGAAAGAGAGAAAGAGAGACTCGTAGTGTCCCGTCACTCGTAAATTTAGCAATATACCAAAGTTCAAATAGAGAATTCGTTCGGCGAAAATACACACATTTTCCCTGCTGCCGTGTGTTCTCTCGTAAGGTACTGTTAAAAAATAGAATAATCACTCCGCTTATTTGCCCGTTTGATCTCGGATGAAATTTTCAGAGTGAACATTTTAACAGATCGATTCAGATTAGGTATGCGGGATAAATCGGGGTATTTCTGGGTAAACGAATAATGTTTGGTATTGCGATTCCGCAGAACGGGACGTACGAGACTGTCAAATTGAAGTGTTTGGCGAGCCGACAGGTGCGAAAAGCAGTCACATGCCGATTGTTGGCTAAACGGATAAGGTCGTGGTTTACGCCGCGGAGATTTTACGCCTTTTTCCTCATATGTATAAAGATCTCTGGTGCAATAACCCTCGCGTTTAAAATACCAGCCATTCCATTCGACCCGGTCGTTTAATTCTCGTCCGTCAAACGCATTCGCTATCGTAATCTCATCGAATTACGCGACGACGCCGCTTTATATAACCAAGTCAACGCTCGTATCATCGAATTAGCGTACAAAAAAGCTCGAGGTTGGGTCAATTTGTTGGGAGAGTCTCTGGATAAACGGGTGGCCCCTATTAAAGTGATTACCTCGTTAAGGCATTGTCTTCATTGGCATTAAATCGGTGTCACAAGTCTATAAATACACGCGCGCATATCGCATCTACACAGACATGGATTTTTCTTACTTTTTTTCCCTGACAATTTCATTCACAATTACAACAAATTTATTCACATGCACGGAAACGGGAAAAATTTCAGAGAAACGAAGATGTCTGTCGAGTAGATTATCGAACGATAGAACGAAAGAACACAGACCGCGCTGTGTTTGCTAAACTAGACTTTTCAGTTCAAAAAAAGTCGAAATAAACATCTTTATACTGTTGTTGCGACAAATATTATCATATGCCTCGGTGATCGAATTGGTGAGACGCCCGCCTAGAGTGTAGGGAGGTCCAGGTTCAAACCCTGGCCGAGGTAATATTTTTCGCAATAAATTTTCTGTATTATTAAAAATGCCGGGTGTATGGTCAAGAAAACACTGCCGTTGTTAATTACCGCTGGCGACATTGAAGAATTCTTATTAGTTAAACTAGATTTGTTCTGGGGGAAAAAAAGACCTCGCGCACCCAACAACGACAGATCCGCGATGCATGGTGTTATCGACGAATAAGCGTTATCTTACCGGGTTTCTTATCGTGCTCGTGATATCACCCCCGTGGCAGATTACAACAACCGCGCCTCGTATTCCTCATATACATATGGGAAGATCCAGCGATCGACAAGTGCGCCAAAATTCAATTGCAGATTTTGCAAAAAAAGAAACCGCAACGTATCGATCAATTGTTAAAAATGTTTGACAAATTCGATTGCCGTAGATTTACTTTGGTTTGTTAGTCCAGCATGTATGCGTATCCGAATGGACTAGCTATGACGTGGCATCAACACGGTCCATTGAGAACGACGTCGGTTGTGCTATTTTTAATTCCTCGCGGCTCTCTGAACGGTACGACGTATCGTTGAACCTTTTCACAAGTTTGTAAAATAAAACAACTTACTATTTGGCGCAGTCGATGAGTTGATACTCGTTACTCCTCTCGAAGCTCTGTTGAACGCCCCGGTCTTTCCAAAGAGTTTCGACGATTTCGTAGAATTCCTGAAAGCAGAACAATCGACCAACGATTACACTCGATTGGCGCTTCTGCGAATCTTCGCGAGAAGGAAACCCATTAATCTAAGAATATGCGCGCGTTTCGGATTGAAGCAACGTGATAAATTGCAAGTTGTTTCCGATGCAACGACTTTCGAGGAAATGGAGGATTAAAAATTCCTTAGCGAATCTAAACGCGTTAGAATCCCGAAGCGCGAGACCGGGATGCAACCCACGAACCGATTGCGATGTAAAGACTGTCGGTGAATTGAACGGCGCGAGCCTCGCAATACGGCCTATTCGCGTATATTTATAGTACATTTATCACCGCTTTTATTGCACAGAATTGCCGCGCCGTTGTAATATTTCATGTTTAATTCGTCGTTAACTCGTCGCGAAAAGAACGTGCCGCCCGCAAAGTCCACGACATTGAAGAATAAAGCTGAACACGCGCGCGTACACGCGAGGAATGCGTAACAAACGCTGTTCAAATCGACCGCAGGGATTATTCAATCGTCGCCTCGTGATTTATCGGGGAAATATTTCAAGAAAGTGCTCGACGTTGCTGCAAAAGCAATCGACCAATTCTCGTCGATTTCACGCGATAGACAAATTTGCAGTCGCGACATACATTTTTATCGCTCCCAAGTTCCTTCGACCGCTGAAATCTTCAAAACTCCCCCCCATCTCTTAAAAAATTCTTCTTCTTCCTCGTGTATTAGGCTGAAAGACTGTTTTATCCAGTTCTCCTTCTAGTACTTTGAGCATTTGGTGTTACTTCATCTTCGGTAGGCTGCTAACCCTTGCCGAAGGAAACCTCCCATCTGGAGGCAAGATACTCTCGACGGTTGCCACTTCCCTTCGGGAAATTTCGATAAAGACCAGCGGTGAATTCGAACTCGGGTCTTTTCGTTCATTTGTTTACTAAACAGCGCACATTTCTCTGCGCCAGACTCGCCACTCTTGAAAAATTAGCCGAAATTCGCCCTCTACCATGACACATCCCACGGTCGTATTGTAGACCACGCACTTGGTAGTGGGTTAAAATCGTGATTTGAATGTTACGTAAATAATGGCGGCCACAAGGCTACGCGCTTCGCGTTACTAGCGGAGAATGTCGGGCGCATTAATAATTTAGATGTTATTGTGTCGGGAAACTTGGTTTCCTCACATGCGTAGGCGGTTTTGCAGAAGGTTGACGCTTTGGTCGCGGGTTCCCGTCACGTAACACGTTGACAGTCTCGAAAATTATGAGAGAACGATGAGATGGAATTCTCGTGCCGAGAGAAATCACCGCGCGATCGAACGTCAAATATGTTAATGTTCATTCTGTCAAACGTTGCACTGCGTACAAAGTATAGTTTGATTAAATATCATTGAAATCTCTTCCTTCCTCTGCGAGGCAGAAACTTGATGTATACATAAAATGTTATCTGCTGAATTGTTTATTAATAAGCAGCGATGTCTGAAAGTTAAGAATTTCTCGCGATCAATGACGCGCTCTTGTAAGCGGCGCGAATTAAAAGTTGCCGAGTAATCGTGGTGCGAGCATGCTAGCCCGCGTGCATAAATCAACGTCGAAACAGCGTAAAGTATTATTAATTATTTGAGCATTCATGCAGCTGCATCGTGTTCTATCGCGCGATGATATTCCTGGCGAAACATACAAATCTGCACGGATTGCAAAACAGAAGTTTAGTTTATATAGTCCGCAGTCTGTGTTTGCCTGTCCGAAACTCTTTCTCTCGCCAGTCAGAATTTTCTCAACAATCAATCGTTTAAATAACATTTTTAACGACACGTTAAGGAATTTCAATTTCGACTCTCGAAATAAATATCGAGAGAATTACTTCATCAAATCAAATATCGAATGCCGCGTCCGATAATAATTATTTATCGTTTCCGATAAATAATTCCGATAATAATGACGTTCGATGATACTCAATTATTGTCGAAAATCTACTCTTTCGCGGATGTGTTTAACGGTCGGTGCTGTACACAGAAAAAAAACAAGTGTCTTATATACTCGAATTAACGCGTTCATTGTTTTGTATATACGCTTCTATACGATCTATAATCGTAAAAGCGTTTAATAATCTTATGTTCCAACAATACTAGTCTTATTTAAATACTGCAATTGTCGCTTCGAGAGTACATGTAATTATTTTGACAATAAAATCATTTTAATCTTCGATTTGAAAATACGTTATTTTCTATCCAATACTGTTTCCTTTCCATTCAATAAAATTATTATTGAATAATAAGCACACCCTTTTCTCGATTGAATTACATAAAATTGCTTCAGTCAGGCAAGTTTTTCTTGCTTTAACGCAATATAATCTCATTGCAAGATTTCCACGTTAACCTAAACATATTTTCGAAAGAAGAGTGTTCTTTTTCTTCTGCGTGAACGCGTGATCGCGGGTCAGCTGTTGCGAAAATTTTCCCATAGACTTATCTTCCGCAAGCCGCGGCGGACCGGCGCGTAATTGACAAGCCTTGTAGCTGGCATGTGCCCTTTCATCGCCTTAAATGTCGCGGCGAACTTGGACAGGACGCGTTCTCTCGCGACAGCGGAAGTCCATCCCGAGTGTTGTCACGGTGCAAGCTGCAAATCACGCAACAGTCGCGACGGGGCCGGCACCGGCCGGTGTGCTTGGCAGTAACGACGACGGTTATATTAATAAATTCTCCTGTCGATGCTATTTCCACGCTTGCACGATCGATGGACGGACGCATCGTCGATCCGTCGTTCGCCGCGCGAGGAAGGATCGTCCGTGTCTCCGCCTATTACCGCGATTATGCACGTACTAATAATTTCGTCGAAACGCGTCATCCTCTCTCGCTAAGCCCCTAAACGCCGCCGCAAAGCATGTAACTCGGCTAAAAATACGGGGACACGTACACGCCGCCTTGTAAAATTCGCGTATGGCGTGCGGATAAAAGCCCGCCCTGCCCTCGCCGGATTCATTGTAAATGGTTTAAATGCGGGGGGGAACGCGCGAGTGGGTCGCTCTTTCAGATCGACGTTTCAACATTTATTCCATATTTCATTTGCTATTTGTTACGCCGCGTCCTCTCCGATATGTTTTACGCCAAACCACGAGATCTTCTGAAATAATGTAATTATATACCGATTCGTTCGTTCGCCTCTACCGTAAAAATATCCAGGTGGAATTATTTCCAAGTTAATAACTTGACATTTCCGAGTGGATACCTCGAGCATTCTCCACGTCCCAATTTCAACTTTTAACGTTATCGCGTTTACATTATTCGCAAGTTAATTTGCGCCGATTATATCAATCGCTTCGCAAGTAAAGATATCGCTGTCGACGTATTTCGAGCCTGTACCGAAATTAGGCCTAGGATCTTCCTAAAATAAATTTCCGCGAGACACCCACCCCCGCGCCACCCCTCCCCCTCCCCCTCCCGGATACGTGGAGAGGCGAATGACAGTGACAAATTAAACGCGAATCGTTGAAGATGACGACGGCAGAATTCGCAAGGAGCAATTGGGGATATTGCTTCACGGCTTTCAGCCGCAAAAATAACGCGATATACAACGTTTACTTATCCCTTTATCATTCTTTTATACCAAAACAGCAAAAGCCTCTCTACGCATAACGTAATCTTGAAATTTGTTTAAAAAATAATATTTTTGTCTTCTCTACAAAAGTAATGATTCCTATCTTCTCTGCAAAAGTAGTGATATCAACAAATTACGCCAAACATAATGGATATTTATACAAACTTGTTTTATGATTAGTTTTGTGTATTAAAATGTTATATCCTAAAGAATCAAACTAAAGATTTTATAGAAAAAAATCACGGAGATAATAATATTAATGAGACCAAGTGATCGCAGGTGCCTAGGTCACGTTTCCCAATTTCTTCACACTTGACTTTGTGGTCATGTTTTGCATCAAATGAAAGATCTTATTGAGCTCATTACAAATATGTCGGTGATCAAGTGTACCTCCTTCCTATTCTCGAGAAAACAGGACCCAAAGGTTTCATGGTCAGCAGATGGTGTCGTTAAAAAGTCAAATCTAAGACCACAGTTTTGGTCACGTTTATCATCAAATGAAAGATCTCATTGATCTTCCTGCGTAATCTTGAAATGAAGAGTTAGATACGACGGTACACCTGCAACGAAACTCGAGAACATTAATGAAAATTTTCTCCAATTCTCGAAAAGACGGATTACATCCTTCGGTCTGTCTCGTCTGGCGAGGAAAGTCTGGAAGTGATGTCGAACGTTCTCTCTCTCTCTCTCGAGCGATATAAACGTAATGCCTTGCAGGTGTATCAATCGTAAACATCGCGCGAATCGTGAGCTGACTCGAACGCGGGTTCGAGAGCTCGAATCGCAAAACAATTTAAATCAATTAATCCGGATGCATCATCGACCAACGGCGCGCGAATGCAGCCGCGTGTAACAAATAATGGGCCACTCTGGGCGTCCGCTGGCAAAGGTGATGCATCGTGCACGCGTAACGCCGTGACTCGCGCACGTCTGAATGACGCAAAGCGCGCGGATTATTTTGTCGCGACGATTTTATTTCGAGAGCCGCGTCCGCGCGTTTTCCTCTCGCGATATCTCACCCCCCGAGTGTCGTCGGACTAATCCCCTGCGCGTTTCAATCGGGAATCTCGAAGCGGGAGTGCCCGAGAGCAACTTCTACCGGACGCTGTTAACCCTAGAACCCGCACCGTGGGTCTAGAAAGACCCGAAATTTTTCAGACTACTTCTTCTTCCTCGTGTATTAGGCTTAAAGCCTGTTTTATCCAGTTCGTTCTGGTACTTTGAGCATTTGGTTCTACTTCATCTTCGATAGGCTGCTAACCTTGCCGAAGGAAAACTCCCATCTGGAAGGCTATACCCCTAAAGGGGTATGTGTGGCAAGATCATAGACATAATATTATATATCTAGACCGAGCATCGAGCAGTGGGGGTAGAGGTTCACGTAGAAAAGGACTAACTCTGTTTTGTGCTATTTCGTCCTCTCTTGTTCACATGCGAACGAGAATTGTCCTTTTCTAAGTGAACCTCTACCCCCCCACTGCTCAAATGAAGGCAAACGTCTAGATATATTATGTCTATGGGCAAGATACTCTCGGTGGTTGCCACTTCCCTTCGGGAGATTCTGAAAAAGAACCAGCGGTGTCCGTGAATTTGAACTCGAATCTTTTCGCTCATTTGTTTACTAAGCAGCGCACATTTCTCTGCGCCACACTCGCCATTTCAGACTTCTTGTATACGTTTATATTCTCGTAATTTTTATTCTACCTGCAGTTTCGCATTTCTGATAGTCTGTGAAGAATTTAAAAAAAAATATCCCGTAACTGTCTTATCAAAGCGTACGATCTGGACCATCTGAATATCTTCGTTACCGCTACATGTATTTGTAACCTCGACTCGTTGATGCCGATCTGGGGATATTAACTTGATAATTGACATCGGTGTTTTAAAACCAGTCCACCGAACGTATTCGCGGTCTTTATAAGAAGAGGTCTGAATACTGACGCTGGTTTTCAAGCATGCAAGCTCGACGGCGAGACTAACGACAAATACAATCACGTTTGCGTTCATCATGTTTCCGCGCTATGCATTGATTGTACACCATTGTTAACTCTTAATTTTTATGTTGTAATCGGTTCTTATTTGTAATTATTTTATAAATACAATGTTATAATACAACAATTACATTGCATTCATGTTACAATTTCTCACCCAACAATGTAAATGTAACATAAATGCAATGTAACTGATGCTCGCTGTTTACTGGGAAGAGATCAAAGTTGAATGCGGCCATAATGAGGTGCGATTACTATGATTTTTTCTAGGGATGCAATTCTAGGGTCAAGAACGCACTAATTGTACTCGTAAGTACAGGCTTGACCGTACAACTGCGTAGATGAATCAACGATTGATTAATTAATTCAGTTGCGCCAGATATCTACTTTATACGGTCGTAAAACCTTGTTGTCACTCGATACACATATCTTTTACCAGCGCCAGCTGGATCGTCCCTTATTGAGACTCGGCAGTGAAATCCTTTACAGGAACAGAGAATTCGCATCGATCGATGTAAATTCCCGTTATGTACGAGTATAATGATCGCATGAATTTGCGAGCGACACAATTGAGAGATACCGTGTGTGCACACGTATGTACGTACGTACATGAGAAATGGCGCAGCACGTCGTAGTACAGGATACTATATAGCGCACTAACATGTGCGGTGGCTGTGTAAACATTGTAAACACTGATCGTGCCAGGCAGTGGTTCTCACGTCGAGAGCCCGTACGTGCGTATGCCTGCGTGCCTCGTTAATCCGCAGATGTGCGTCCGCCGGTTTAACGAGACGCGAAGAAATGCCGTCGCGATGATCGTTGAGTAAATTTCGTCATCCATTGCGTATCGCCGTTACACACGCGGGCTGCGTATGTACATCGAGCAATCGGGCAGAGAGTCGCTCCGAGTATTCTAGGACGTGTTTGTGACGCGATCAAAAGGTTACGACGGAGGAGAAAAATGTTAAACAACTTATTTCACCTTCTTGATACGCGTTAATACGTTATAAAATTACAGGTGTACAACGTGCGATCGTACTGTCGGTACGATCACTGTCATCGGAATGACACGTTAATTGCGCCGAGATTGTAGTGTATTCGCTCAAAAAAATGTCTTACCAACCCAGGTAGATTTCTAAGTGTCACAACAACTTATCGCCATTTCTTGGATCCGTTAGAAAATTGTTTGCTGCAACATTTACACACGGAGAGAATTTTCTTTTAAAATTTATCCTGAAAATCTTATGAAAAAATTTTATGTGAGTTTTTTTCAAGTTTTACTAGTAAAATGTATGATAAAATTTCAAAAAACTCTCATAAAGTTCTTCAAAATGCCACGCTGTCCCACGATTACATGATTTTCAGGATAAATTTTAAGAGAAAATTCTCTCCGTGCAGCAACATTCTAGTAATACCTTCGTGAAAGTTTAAATTTCATGACTAAATATTAATCACTCACATTGGATAAAATGAATTTCGGTACCACAGCTAGAACAATCTTTGTAAAAAATATAACTGTTTATGTCACAATGGACGCCACAGAAAGACTTTCTCCCTAACATTTGCCAACAGCTCGGATTAGAAATTCTGCTTCTGGTATTTAAATTGATTAAAAACAAAACATATGCGATTTCGCAGTACTGGCTATTCATTTATGTATCTCAGTCATTTTTTTCGTACCGAGGAAATTGTTGCTGCGGTTGCAACATCATTTTCTTCAGTGCAGTTTATGGATTCTTATACGTGGCGAGATGTATATACTGCGATTCAGAAGCAAACGCATGCGATACTGCGTTCAAGGTAATCGGGGCAACGTGTAATAAATTGTAATTCCGCGAGAATTAGCGCGCGGGTGACCGACAACTGCAGTCAAAATTGTAACGTGGGACGGTTGAGATAACACGAACGAGACACCAAGCGCGCAGAAGAGCGTCTCGACGTTAAAGCCCGATCTACAATGTGTTCTTTGCGTCTAGAAACATTTTATTTTACAGCCAATAAACGCGTTTAAAACATTTGTGCGTGTTGATAAACTGTATATTATACATTGCACAATTGTGTATCGTCGACAAATTTTTTCAGCATATCGATTTGCTCTCTGCCTCTAGAAACATTCAATTTTATATAAACAAATTGAATTTATTTTTAAATTTTATTATTTTTTCATTTATTGTTTAGGTTTTTGTTATTACGTTCGTGAGAGATGATGGAAAGGTAGGTATAGGGATTTTGTAAGAAGGTTTGGGTGCGCTCCTTGGAAAAAAAGCGTCGTGTACAAGCCGAAGGGCGTATACACTACAATAAACTAACTATAAACAAATCGAAACGCTCAAAAAATCGGCAACGTACGATTGTACACCCACGGAAAATAATTTCCGGATCCAATGCTATTGCACTTGAATATATCATAAAATAGGATCGATATAGCGCCAATTATATTTATTATATCATAGGAAAAGGAACACTTTAATCTTAAATGAAAAATTCTAAAATCTAAAATAAAATGATAGGTATGTATAGTCTTTTGTCGAATATCGTGGTGCCAAGATGGAGGGAAAATTTATTTTAAACGCAAGAATATATAAACTTACATTTATATAAGTTGCTCTTGTGTTAATATAGTAAGTCAATCTTTTTTAATTCGACAGAGGAGAATAAGAAATGTTGATTTAATTTCGATATCGTCTTATTTTTATACTAAATGAGGTTGTGAGAAATATAAATGCGTCAAGAATATTTCTTGTCCCGGTAACAGAAATCCTTTCTGAAGGTGTACAGTGTATAATATACAATTTATCCGCTCGCGCAAATTTTTTAAACGTATTTACCGACTACAAAATAGAATGTTTCTAGACACAAAGAGCACATTGTAGATCAGGCTTAAGCGCCGCGCGAAGGAAACCCGCGAGGGGGAAACCGTGTGCGCCGATTTAATCGCGGCTTCTTCTCGGCCGGACGAAATTACCCAGAAACGAATTCTACATGACGCAACGTTGGAGGTCAGACCGAGCCGGGGATTCCTCCTTACGGTTATTCCTCGGCGGTGGGAAGGTCGACGAGTCACCTTCGCGAAGGCGAGGTCTCGATTTCGCGCGGCGGGCAGGTGTAACACGACGTTCAACACAAATAAGCCGGTGCCGGCTGACTCACCGAAGGATAATCGAAGTCTGGGGAAGACGAGACTTCCAGGACGTAGTCCATTCTGCTCTGGTTCGACGAGTCCCCCAGCGTAACGGGCGGCGTTAACGTACTCATCGCAGTGGTTATCGTCTGCAAACATAAGCGACGTGTCCCTTTTACCTTTTATCCAAGGGGTAAACCGCTGACGAAAATCATGTACACCAATGCCCGCTAATGCTCGGTGGACATTACTTTGTCTTATCTTATTTTAGCTTTATAATGCTCCAGCGAGGCCTAATGCCCCAAGATGCTTAGTAACACCGCAATGCCCTCGGCGGTTTACCCCTCGCTTTCATCGCTAACGAAAATGTCTCGTCCAAAAATGTTTCTTTTTTTTTCGCTAGACACAGACGTTGGAGCAACGTTTTAATTTCAATCCAAATATTCCGCGACCAAAACAATCGCGTCTATAATATTCTCGGTAGAATTGCGCCTCCATTTTTTATTTGCATTTCAACTACTGGTTGACCGTAATAGTTATCACGCTGTTAATCATTTCGTAAGAATTCCCTGGAGGCAGCGCTGTTTGCGTCAACGCAGTGTACGGAAGTGATTGCATTTTGCCTGGAGGGCAGAACAAAATCGCGCGCGCGAGCTTGAATGACAAATCGGTGACAATGCTCTTGCAGCTAGATTTGATATCGCAAATTTGCGTGTCACGTAACGGTTATTTCGAGGGCGAACGTATACGTTTGATACTATTTGATTCGGGAACAAACGCGAAATCCGCGATGCAACATTAACGACAATTCGACTATCGAGCGCATCGTCACCGGGTAGATAAAAAGCACGGAGTAAAAGAGAGAATGGATCGAGAAGTTACAATTTTCAACTAAATCCTTTGGCCAAGTGACACGACCCCTACCTCTTTTCATTTTAACTCTCCATAATAGGCGTGTGAAATCGTTACGCAAAGGAATAGATAAGTTTGGTGGAGGGGGGAGAAGACCAAAGTCTTTTTATTGAACTTATAAATCGTCTTCAAACATTTCGACCCGTTTTCGGGTCATCCTCAGTCAGACTAAAGTCAAAGAATTATAAAAGGTGTTAGGAATAGATGAGGTACTCACCAAAATGGCGTCCCTAATATTCTTCTTAATATCTTCGATCTTCTGCCGCTTCTCCCTGCGCACACACAAAGACACGTCAGCCGTTTGTCAGAAACCCGGCGTCAGTTCGTTGCCGGCCGCGTAATTAAAAAAAATGCGACTAACAGTATTAACGAGCAACAATGCGTATTGTGCAGACGTAGTAACGTAAGAGTAGGCCGAGCGGTCGACCGGCAATAATGATCGGAGTCACGAGCTGAATGAAACGATAGCGCGCAGACCATGTGTTCTTTTATCGGTATTTTCAGACCAATTCGATAATTTTAGCGCGGCCAACTACCACGCGTTTAAAAGAACTCGCTGGAGAACTCACGGCCGATCAATAACGCGCGTATTTCTGGAAGTGTTTTCGAAGATTCCGGATCAACGGGCAAATCCCCTTTGCTCGTGACGGAGGACGCTCGAATCGAGAGCTCGTCGTCGAATTAAGAGTGGGCGAAATAAAAAAAGAGAGAGAGAGATTCGGACGCCGATCGAGGAACAAGTTGTCGCGAGGTGCAGAAGCTCCATAATTTTCTGCTCCGTTATCACAGTTTCAAACGGACGGTATATTTACACGCACACGAGTCAACTCGTTTATTTGCACGACGTCGTCTTATCCAGTCGCCTCCGATTCTCTACCTGTATAGCAAAAATCTTCAACAATGGCATCTTACCGCGGGCATCGAAACGGGAGTATCTAAATTATTATTTTTCTTTCCGTCGTGGCGCAGAAACGCTCGCGGGATAAACAGCTCCGGATGAACGGAATTTCGTCGGTATTACGCGTTTTATTGCGGGCGTAAAAATTGAGAAAAGTATCTACCGCCGACGCCCGTGCGAAAAAAAGAAAATAAGACACGGGAGAAATACTGAATTGCACGGGGACGAGAGATTTGCGTTCCGCCGCGGATTAGCGGAAGATCGGGGAAGCCGAGTGAAATAAAATACGCGACTGAAATAGACGTAACCGCGAGATATCGCAAATTAGCAGTCTAGAAAAACGTACGCTTGAAAAATGGAGGGGGGGGGAGGGGAAAGGGGAGATAATCGTATCGAGGAAGAGACATCGTGCGGAACGCAACTGAATAAGAAAAAAACAAAACGATCAAACGCTCCTCTCGTTTCAGCGGTACGCGCGACAAAAGGTGGAGCCCGAGAGAATTGCGGAGGCATCGGCGTCGGGAGAAGCGAAGATGGGAAGCGCGAGTAAACAGCGAGGCGCGGTGAATGGATCGCATATTTGGGGAATAATAAAGGAAGTAGTAATAACGCGCGGGGATCCGTATCAGCCACGTGTTGATATCGCTGACACAGCGGTCTGAACCGGTTACGAGAGATGAATCATTCGCGGGACGCGCTAAAAAATTAATCGCGCTACAATTTGCGTTTCAATCTCCCGCGGACGATCCTCGAGGTAGGGATTCGGGTCGGAAAGAGAATTCCGAGAAAGAGGATTAGCGCGTCGCCGCAAATAGAGGGGGGGGGGGGGCCGCAAGCCACGTTTCGCGACTCTCGCCCCTTGGAGACGCGAACTGTTTTTTTTTGCGGCGAAAGAGACGCTCCGGCAAAATTCAATGAACGTAACGCGCGCGCGCGCGCGTTTCGTAAACGGCTCGCGTGAGTGCGATCGTATTCCGCTGACATTTAATTGTAATGCGAGCCTCGCGATGAAAAGCCTCGCGGAAACAAAGGAGAGATTACGGCCCTCCTTTAATGGGTTAACGACACGTCGCCGGATTGGAACGGATGGAGCCGAGCGAGCGAGCGGCCGCCAATCGATGAGACGCGACGCGACCGGCCATTTTTTTTTTTTATAATAAAACTTACGCTTCGCTGAAACCATTGACGTGCAGTATCCTCATCTGTTTGACGATCGTGCTTTTGCCGGACTCTCCCGCTCCTGAAACAGCCCGAAAATCATTGGGAGTTAATTTCTCTGGCACTGTCGCTGCTGCTCGCCAGCCACCTCGGCTCGCGCGCCGCGCCGCGACCGCAAAATTGAGATTTCATCAGCCGGGATATCTCGGTTATCGATCGCCCGCGATAAGGCGACGCGGGCCCGACGACGCGTCCGCGAGTGCACGCGTCTACGCGGCGGGGCCCGCCTCGGATTAAGGCTCGGCTCCCTAGATGACAATGGGGGTTAATTAAACCGCCCCTTCGACGCCTCGGACATCAGCCGCGGGCGAAACACCGCGAGCGTTTTAACTCGCCGCGATTCAACGTAATTTCAAGGCGTCGCGTCAACATTATTTCTGTATTCCTAACTCGCTCCTACGCGCATAATGCTCCGCTCGGTTTTATGTAACGTTCAGCGCTCGCGCGCTCGTACGTAAAATATTCCCGGCGCCAAACTTTCAAATCAAGCGGGCGACAAGTTGGCGAAAGTTTAATCTCCGGGATTCTCACAGCAGCGTTAGTCGCGCGTCCCTGGTTACAAGCCCGATTAAGTAAATCGCGAAATAAAGTTTCGCAAGTATCGCGGGGGGGTACAAGTGTTGCCCACGTCTATTTGCAACGCCTGTGTCGTTGGACTCGTACAATTTTACTCGTACACTCTAAAAGTCAATCCAGCGGTTTGGCCATTGAGAACAGCGAATATTCACTGTTTCACTGCATTATTCAGTGCTATACTTACAACCGTTGTCAACGATAACGCACCGATTGACTTTCAGAGTAAAGCCGGACGGGAAATCCCCGAGCACTCCCGAGGAGTCGCCGCACGACTCTTTGGCTCTCGACAATTTTTGTTCTCCCACGTTGTATTTGATCCTTCATGGCGGCTCTAGGTTTTCTTTTCCCCCCCAAGATCCCCATGGCCCGCAGCCGCGGGCGCGAGCGCGACGACACGAGCGGGGGATCCAATCGGCCGCGTGGCCCGTAATGACACGCGAGGAGGAAACAATACGGCGACAGCTGTTGCTCCGTCCGTCGCCCGCGCCGCCGACGGCGAGGATGACGACGATGACGACGCACTCGCATCGAATTAGAACGACGACCTACATAAACGCCGGATAATAGGAAGGCGAATGCGTGGACGGGGGCGCCGGGTTAAACGTCGCGCTAAATAGGCGAGCTGTGTCTATGTTTTTTCGCACGTACGTACCCGGCGCCGAGAGGACGGATACGTGAAACGGACGCGGGGAAACCTTTCGATTGCGGAGAGCAACCTGCGGACGTAAATCAATTTAAGATGTCGCCCTATTACGAGATAGGATCCCAATATGGGACAGTTGTACAATTTTCCATTCGTAATTCTCCTTCTCTCTTCCTCTTATCCGTCGCAAAGATTTTAACGAGGGGGAAACCGCTGACCGAAATCTCGTACACCAATGCCCACTGTATCTCATTATCTTATTTTATCTTTATAATGCCGAAAAAATGCCTAGTAACGCCGCAAATCCGTACACCACAATGCCCTCAGCGGTTTCCCCCTCGGATATTAACCTTCAGATTGCAGATATGTGCGCGAGCCGCACCAATTAACATTAAACTCTGAGGAGATTATAGCGGAGAATCGTTAAACGAGTGCCGGGCTGCTTTTACACACGTGCTACGGAGGAAAGTTCCCTATTACGGGATCCTAATATGGGACAGCGGGGTTTCCGTTAAATTGATGGGCATCGTCGGTTGATTCCACCATGAATTTATTGCCCTTGGAGCGAAATCCGTCTGGCGGAAAGTCCATCGTTGGATCGTGTGATCGTCGCGATAAAAGATTTGCGATTGAATTTGGCCGTTGAAAACCTGCTACCTCATATTAGAAGCCTGTCTCACGGTGGATGAATATATCTAGACCGAGCGTTTATTTTTATTCGAGCAGTGCGGGCAGAGGTTCACGTAGAAAGGGACAAACTCTGTTTTGTGCTCTTTCGTTCTCTCTCGTTCACACGTAAACGAGTTTGTCCTTTTCTGCGTGAACCTCTATTGCTCGATGCTCGGTCTAGGCATATCATGTCTATGCTTCCGCCTATGCGCCAGAAAGGATCGCGATGCTACAAAAGGGGCAGAATCACGAAATCGGTTGTCGCGAGCCAATAACGCACGTTAGAGAAAAGGAGAGAGGTTTATCGGTTCGGTTTGTCACTCGGGAAAAGAGCCTCGATGAGAGGGGCAAACCTACAGTCGGAGTCCGAAGCGATAAAACACAGGCGGGGGGGGGAAAAAAACAACGGGAGTAAGTAAACCCTCGTGGCGGCGAACAGTTTGTATCGACAACGCCGAGCGGTGGAGGCTAAATTAGACGAAACGTGCGAAAAAGACGTGACGATTGTCGCTTAATTAGACACTTTGACGAGAGCCTGAAAAATGATGGGAGGGGAGGAGGGACGCCTCGCCCGGCTTGGGGCGTAGCGATCGGCGACATAATGAAGGCACGAGAGGAGAATTTGGAGTTACAATTACGAGGCGGGGGAGGGAGAGGGGTGGAAAGAGAGGCGAAAAGGGTAGAGAAGCACGAGGCGGCCGGTGGATATTCGTGGGTGCCTGGTCGTACGATAATCGATAAAATTGAATTACGCGCCGGTGAACATCGCGATAGCGGCCGGCTCCGCTTCGCGGAGGCTCTCTTTGTCCGAAAGCGACGATCGCCGGCGGCTCTGTCCGATATTCCGAGCGCGGCCTCGGTTGACGGACGCGCTCGGTGGATTCATCTTCCTCTCCGCTCGCGCGGCCCGCCCGGTCTATAACCCTCTCCCGCGAGATTAAAAAGCGTCGGTGGTTTCGACCGTAGGAGGAGCGCGAGAGCGCGATCGATTCCGCTCCGACTTGATTTTCCCGTGGAAGGTATAAAGTTGGCGCGCGCGTGTGTGTGAAGCTACTGACCGAGCAGGAGTAGCCTGTGGGTGGCCCGGTAGACCTGCTTGTCCTTCTGCAGCTGCCTGGTAATGGCGTCGGACCGTCTCTTCTGGTTTTTGCTTTCATCCTGGCTGTTCTTGCTCTGGCTGCCGAAACACCCCATGACACACCACGGGAAGAAGACGCGCGGCTCGCCCTCACCGTTGTTCCCCTCTAGCGGTCCGGGCCGGTCGCGGGTCGCGTAGACGGCGGTGGCGGTGGCGGAGTTGAGCGAGAGGTAGGACGATCGGGACACGGATGGGGACGGACGACGACGGCTCGCGACCGAGTTGGCCGCGAGGACGGTCGCGCGGCCGGCGCCGGTCGTCGTCGCCGCCGCGGCGACGACGTCGTCGTCGTCGTCGTCGTGGTTCACGGCCGCGCCGCCGCCGCTCCCGCTCCCGCTCCCGCTCCCGCTGCGGGTCTGCCGCCCCGGCCGTTCGAAAAGCGCCCCGAATCCCGCCGCCGCGGTACGCGCGCTACGCTCGCTCCCGTTCCGTCCGCCGTCCTCCGGTTCCGCCGTTCCGTTCGTCTCGGTTTCGCTCTATCCAACTCTATCGGCTGTGTCTCGCTCGTCCGCCCGCCCGCGCGCCCGCGCGCGCGCGCGCGCGCGCTGCGCTCCCGTCGACGTCTCTCTCTCTCTCTCTCTCTCTCCCCCTCTGTCTCTCGCCCTCTTCCTCTTCCTCTCTGTTATAGCGACGGCTCTCTGTCAAAGCAAACTTTTCTCGCTCCACTTCTCGCCGCCTCCCCTTGGCCGCGCTTTACTCGGCGACGGCGACGTCCCTCTCGCGTACACGTCTCTCGCGGCACGGCACTCACTCGCGCACCTCACTCGCACGGCTGCATCTATCACTGGCGGCCTCCACTGGCCGCGGAACCATAACCACCACGCACCATGGACTCGGCGCTCCGCTCGCCGGGCGACTGAGAGAGCCCAGTGTCACGCTCTCACTCTCTCTCCCTCCCTCTCGCGATGTTGCGCGCCGACGACCACCTCTCTCGCTCGCTCACGTCGAAGCGAGAGAGAGAGAGTGAGCGGGGGAGGGGAGGGGGGGACGGTGTCGCCAACGTCTCGCCTCGCCTCGGCCGGCGGGGTGTCGACGACTGTTGAGTGCCGAGTGCTGGCTGCGGCCGCTGTCGCTGTCGGCGTCACGGCCTGACGGCGAGTGTCGCACGCGCGCGCGCGCGGGAGCGCGCGTGCGAGCGAGCGACCGGGGCGCGACGACTACGGCGACGACGACGACGGGGCGCCGGAGTTACGTGCCGGCGCGCGAATCCGAATCTGCGCTCCGTCGGCGCGGACGGCGGCGCCGGCGCCGGCCGCCGCGGCCCTGCTCCCGACACGCGGGACAGCCGGCACGACGATACGTCGACGCGACACTGCTCTCTCCTCTCTCTGTCGTTGTCAGTCTCGCGCCTCTCTCTCCCTCTCTCTCCCTCGCCGCGAAATCGCCGGCGCGAGAGACAGGGACGACCGGAGAGCGGGAGAGGGAGGGAGGGAGAGCGAGACACGCGAATCCGATTTGTCAGTGGAGGGACACGGCGCGTGTTACGCGTAGAACGCACCACCTCGTCGCGAATCGAATCGGATCCGGGATTCTTTACCGGCGGCGGCGGAGGCGGAGACGTTAAAATAGATCGACTCTGCTCTCTCGGGCGGATCGCCCAGGTCGAGGGGGGTGACGGTCGCCGAAAACAGCCGAGTGCCGCTGCCGGATCCTCACGCCATCCGCTCGCGACCTCCTCTTCGCGTCTCGCTCCCTCGGCGAGATGTTATTATCCTCGGCAGGATCCCTCGACGAGTCCCCCTCGGCTTCCTCGCGCTCCGGCCTCTTCCCCGGTCACTCCCGCCTTCGCGCTTTTCTATCTCGCCCTTCTTCCTCCTCTTCCTCCTCCTCCTCCTCCTCCGCCACCGCCGCGAGCTCCTCGTCGACGATCGCGGCGAGCAGCAGCAGCAACACTCGGGGAACCCGCACCCTCGCGTACCTTCTCTCTCGCGCGCGCGCCGTCTTTACACGCGCACTCTATCCTCTCGCGAAAAAAAGTCTCGCCGGCCTCTCTCTCTCTCTCTCTCGCGTCACCCGCGCTTTCTCGCAGAGTTCGTTCCCGCTCACTTAAATATCCCCGAGGAAACTCGCGGCCGAAACGTTCGAGACGAGGTGCTCCTTGCAGCCAACATGTCGTCTGCTAGGCCACCAGCGCGACGGCCCATCGTGCTACGGGCGACCCAGGCGTGTACGCGCAACTCCAGGTGCCCGCCCATCCTTTTTTATTTCTCCTTGGAGAATTCTTTTCGCCACCGCGAAACTCGATCCGCATCTATCAATCGAGAGCACTCTTCCGCTCGTAAGAAACTCGGCGGAGAAGCCGCGCGTCCGGGAGCGAATAAACTTAAGTCGAGTTGGTCGAGGCGTCCGTCGCGGATCGAGGGAGGTCCCAGGTTCGAATCTCGAATCATTCGCGAGAGAAACGTATGCGAAAATTCTGCCCTTACAAGAAAGTTGCGAGTTGAAAGTTGGATATTCAATGCTAAATACAGCATTTTTAATTAATTAGAAGTCGTTTCTCGATTTAATACGTGAATTTATTGACAACGGTCCCGTCTAAATGAAACTGTTATGTCCGAAAAGAAACCGGCGACGCAGGACGTGAAAAACTGCATATGAATTCACATTTTTGACTAAATTATTGGACTGTCAACACATTGCTCGGACCTAAAGGTGTCCTGGTTTGAAATACCCGTGGAAAAAAGCTATATATCAAATTTTATCGAATTGTATCAAATCATGTCAGATATGATAAAATTTGATCAGATTATATCCCAATTTTAACGCATCCATTTATAAGCATATCAAATCAAATGTGGTCAGATATAGTCAGATGTTTATACCGTTTCATCTGACTATATCTGACCGCATTTGATTTGATACACTTATAAATGGATACATAAAAATTTGGATATAATCTGATTTAAAAAATTTAATACGAGCTCGTTTTTTTTTTAAGAAAAAACAAGGAACTAAAAATGTAAGGCCAGTAGTATTACGAGCGATAAATAATTTAATAAAACGTTAAAAATCAGTTGTAATCTGATTAAATTTTATCATATCTGATATTTGATACAGTTAGATAAAATGAGATATATGGCTCTTTTCCGCGGGTAAATTAAAATTTGAAATACTACATGATATTTTTTTGTAATCGTTTCACTTGACGATCGCCGGAACTGTAGTATCCCCAGTTGACAAAAGTCCAGGGAAATTCTTGGTCGAGAGGGAAACGCGCAAAGATGCAGAATATAGAATTTGTATCTTCGGGGCTCGACCGGTCGGTGCGACGTTCGTGCGCTCTACGAACACTGGCGGAGGATCGATCGGGTCTCTTCGGCCGCGAGTATCGAAGCATACAGGTGCCGTCGACGACCCTCCGTGTGTTCGCCAACCACCGGCAATTTAATCGTCGAAACTCTCCAGCGTCGCGTACAATAGAAAAATCCGTGACTTTGTAAAATATTTAAAAAAGAAATTCCACCGTTCCGTTATTTACTAGTGGTACTAAGACCAGTTACGGCCTGAAACTCGACTTCTCCGCTCTTTAAATCGTTCGAATGTTATCGCGTATTGTTAACAAATGCTGATTACTGATAAATTTAATTTTTTCCCTAAATTCTCCCGCATTACCTTTATTAGCACGCTACTGGGTACAAAGTCAGAAGAGAAAGAAGAGGAAAAATATATCAATCTTGCGATATACTTGTGCATTAGTAATCGAGCACTGCAAATAGGCCATTTAAACGCACCAGGAACGTTGATTCCAGAAAAAAAGCCATGAATGATGCCAATGAGTCGTATTTAATAACTAACACATGCTACGGAAGTAAAAACACTTTCGACGATAACTACAAAGATTAATACACCTATTCTAACGCACCTGTTACATTAAATATGTATTTTTCCTTCATATATAACCAATAAATAAAAAAAGTTATATCTTGTACTCTCAAGCAAGTGTTCGATTCTCTTACTCGAGTTATTTTCATATCGGGGTAAATACACAACGCATGATCACGTAGCGACATATAATGCTGAAATATCAGCGACATACTGATGGTGAATTATTTTCATCGGTCCTTTTTTTCGTACCGTTTAGATCAAAGACCACTTAGTCTTGACTGACTGACGATTAAAGTGAATACCCTCGTACTCGAATTTATCGCGAGTTCTCCGCGACGGCTCCACGATTCGCGTCACTTTCGTCGTCCATTAATTTTCGATAAGTTGTAAATTTAGCTGGTGATAATTCACTGACGATGCTACGACCTGGAAGGCTCGCGTTCGGAAAACGCTGCTCGCATCTAGAATCTTTCTCTCAGTGAACGTAAAGCGGACATCTTTCCAAGATGACTGCTCGCTGTTTCAATCTAACGAGTCAGAATACTGCCTCGCGTTTCGAATTTAATACCACGCTGATTTCTTCACGTGGCGCTTGTGTCGGTCTACAGCTTGGCGGAAGCTGCCTTCAGCGCGTCCTCCGTGGGCTTTTCTTCCGCCAGGAGAGCAGTTAGATCAAGATCTTGGATGTTTACCGATGTGTGCTGATTGGAACCACCTGAGAAAAGAGAAAAAAAAATATGCACACGACGAAACACGATGCGGTCATAGCAGTAATAATAATGCACAACGTTACAAGGTATAGCGGAAGAGTCAACAATTTGACGATAATTTGTCTCGACGATACCTGCATGCGCAATAAAGAGATCCTTGAGAAAGCCAAGCTCCTTGGTGAGCATTTTAATCTTCTCCTCCAACAATTCGTTCTCCGTTTTCAGCTGATTTACTCTCTCCAAGGTTTGCTGCGTGCGTAATTTGCTCTTCACTCTGGATCGTTTCACGGCCTGCGAAACGCGGAGATAACGACGATAGTACGCGTATGCAAATAACGTGCCCGATTTGCATGCAAAACTGATAGATTACCTGGTTATTCCGATCCCGCCGCTTCCGATAATCCTCGTCGCCCTCGTCGTCGACTTGCTTCTTTCGTTTGCTGCTATTTTCCTTATTTTTCGGCGCCATCTAAATTAACAGAGACAGACGGTTAGTTTCGTAAATTTTCAAATCGAAGAGAGGCAAAGTTTTACAAATTCAGGTCGACGCTCAAAATAATTATTTCTTTTTCTTTCAAAAAAAAATGCTGTTGAATTTAAAACAGTCAAGTTGCTTCAACGTTAACGTGCTGCCACAAACATAAATAATTCACTCAATTGTGTCTGCCATGGATTTTAATTTCAAGCATTGAACGAAATAGTTGTCTCAACGATTTTATTTCAATTGCACTGATCTTGTCGATACAACATCTTCCTTTTTCCCCGCGAAGTAAACGGCAACTCTTGAGCTACGCGACAATGGCGCGTGAATCATATTGCATTTTCTTTCGGGCAACTGCGGCGTCTTTTTTCCCCACGCGGCTTAAATCTACGTGGCGCGGACCGCGATTGCTCAATCGCGACCCACTAATCGCGCGGGTCCCTAGAAGTAGATGCGTGACAAATATTGATATCGGTGTTTCAACGTCCGGCACGGGCTGGTCGTTACGTTAACTTTGTGCCAGCGCGCCGTCGCGCGACGCCAGTATGCCCCGTATTTGCCCAATAAGGCCTTGAGATCGCTGTTAAGAAACCGGCCCTGACATCTTCGCGCCACAGCGTGCACACAGCCTCGACTCCGTCTCGAAAACCGCCGACAGGATTTCATTGTGACGCGCGTCTCTCTCGCGAGACGGGGTTTCCCCCGAATTTCGCGGAGGCGGCCAACTCGTAAAAGAAAAAAAACCGCGTAATTTTCAGGGTCATCCGCGCGGCGGCGGCGGCGGCTTTTTGCTCAAACTAGTCCTGCAACGATGACACATTTCTAAACCTCGTCTAGGATCGAAGCACGGACGGACGTGATATCAATCGCAATTAATTATAGCCTAGTTCACACGTGCATTTGATACGCGTATCAAATAGCGTATTTCAACTGATCAGCCAATGGCTAATTTACCAGTGATTTACTATTTGTTACTATTTAATACGCGTAGCAAGTGCACGATGTAAACTAGGCTTGTAACCGTCACTGCCGCCACTGTGCTATATTTGCGACGGTTTCAAATTTTCACACCTAATGCGATACGAATTAGACTTCAAACCTCAGTGTCTTTTTTTATATGAAAATGTTCTACTATGCAGTCCACAATCTGGTCTGGTATTATTTTGTACATAAATGCCAATAATACGATTTGCAGACGCAAAAACTGTATGCGACTCTGTCGGTAAATCAAACCACTGCAGCATTTCAAAGTCCGAGATATTTCATTTCATAGTCAAAGTTAAAAGATGATTACTACCTGAGAAAAGTTATGTACATAGATTTATGTGTATTTCGGTGATCCAAACAGGATTGTATTTGTGGTCACAGAACTAAAAGTGAGAGTGTTAAAAGAAAAAGAGGCAGAAAATTCGGTCGAGATTAGCGTCGATCGACTTACATGCTGTAAATGATCAGTGTCATAGTTTTTATCATAAACCGCCGGACAATCTTTCTGACCCACGACTGCACATGTGCGACACATGCAGCGTAATATGTAATTCCGTATTTTTTGTTTTTCCTAGATTCTGCCTCTGAAACGTTTTGTTTTTTTGCCTGTGAGGGTTGTGCGTCCCGATGAAAGGGATAAAACCGAGGGGGAAACCGCTGACCAAAATCTTGTACACCAACGCCCATTTACGCCCAGTGGGCACTACTTTATCTTATTACCTTATTTTATCTTAAGAAAATAGAATACAAGCTCGTTTTCTTTTAAATCAAGTAATTAAAAATGTAAGGCCAATGGTATTACGAGCGATAAATAATTTAGTAAAACGTTAAAAATCAGCTGTAACAAAGTTTACTGTCATCATAATAAGTTAGATTAGAAGAACATTGCACGGAAAGAACAATGTAGCTGCTGTAGCTAAAACTTAGCAAAATAGGGACAGCTAATATTTTTATGGTAGTTGTGATAGCTCAATATTTTGCTACGACAGCAAACCGTTTGCTGTCGCACCTAATACAATAGGCACAGTAGCAAAATATTGAGCTACCACAACTAAAATATTAGCTGTCCCTACACTGAAAAAAATTTCTGGTTGAATATGGACGAATCATAATTCCTTTAGGATTTACCAAAATTCCTTTAGGATTTACCAGAATTTCTGTAGAATTACAGGAATTCTGGTAAATCCTAAAGGAATTATCTGATTCGTCCATATTCAACCAGAAATTTTTTTCAGTGTATTTTGCTAAGTTTTAGCTACAGCAGCTACATTGTTTTTTCCGTGTGTAATCTGTAAACTTATTGTAAATTTAGTTATTAACCCACGTTGTTATTGTTGATTTGCAGTATCACTCGAAAAGGACCCAAAAAATAGGGTCGAAACGTTGTCTAATAAATCGATTAAATAATTAGCCAGTTGGGTTGACTATTAGTTTCCCGCTTCTAATCATTACTGGTGACAATAAGCAAACTCTCCTTCGTTTTATTAAATTTTTTATCGCTCGTAACACCATTGGCCTTACATTTTCAATTCCTCGACTTTATCTTATTTTATCTTTACAATGCCCCAGCAAGGCCTAATGCCCAAACTAATGCCCAGTGACGCCGCAATGCCCTCAGCGGTTTCCCCCTCGGTTAAAACATTTCGCAAGCCCAATTATCTCGTAGCGATACCGTGAATCGATAAAGATCGCATCCCCGACAAGAGTATCTCGCTCGACAAAGCCGACTGCGCGCCCGCGGGCGTTGCTGAAAAAAAACCCACGGAGGATCTTTCACTCGCATTGTTGACGTTACAATCGCGCCCGCTCCGTTTCCGCGAATTGATAACATTAGACTCTTATATAAATCTGACATCATCGGCGCCGACCGCTCCCGCGCGCGCGCGCGCGCTCCGTCACGTATGTACGTGCGAGCGGAAAAACATCGAGCCCGACACGGCACGCACGTACGTACGTACAGGCGGAAGACGGCCGGCTGTTTAGTAAATTTCGCGACGAGCTCGTCCCTTTCCTTGGAGCGTGCCCGCGAGTCTCCCCCGTGGCGACCTTCGGCGCGCGTTTTAACGACGTCGACTCACCGGGACTTGACCGGTCTCGATCCCCGCGCACGTGGCACCGTCGTCGTGGAATCCGTACGGGTGCATCATCGCGCTTCTCTCCTACGTTTCTCCCGCGGAACGCGCGACGAAAATATGCGCGGCGCGCGATAATGCGGACGTGAAACCGCCTGTCATCGACTTGTTTATCTCGCGGTGGGACGGATGGTAGACTACGATAGAGCGATGGGGAGGGGGAAGAGAGAGAGAGAGAGAGAGCACACATTGCGTGCTCTCTCTCTCAGGGTGTTTACGCGACAAATACTGGAGCGAGCGAATGGCGAATTTAAATGGCCAAACAGTGGCACGAAACTCGACTCCTCTTCGTCGCACGGCAGAATCCGCGGTATCGCGGCTCGAAACGAGTACAAGTGTTTTCAAGATCGCGACGCGACGCCCTAACCTTACTATTCCGTATCGATCTGGTTCGCTTTAATCGCGCGCCCTTCCAACGCTCGAAGACGTACGTTTGATTAAACGCGTATATCGCGTGCGCCAAGACAGAGAGAGAGAGATGGAGAGGGCGAAACGTGCGGAGTGGAGACGCAATCCCGAGCCCGATGCCCGATGCCCCGAGCAGAAACGACGCGCCTGACACGCACGGGACACGTGCCAGCCCGTTATCGCGACACGTCAGGCGACTCGTCCACGTGGCTCCCTTTCGCGCTTCTTTTATCTACTCGACGCTCTCGTACCTCTCGTAAATTCCCTGAACCAACTCGTTCGCTCCTGCGTAGCCTCTGCACGGGTAGTGGCATCAAACTGCCATGTGTCCATCGGCACTCGTCGGCGTCGACGTCGATCCGCTCGGATAGGTCGCGGGATGACGCAATGCGCAATGGAATTTTCGCAAGCGCCGCGTGAATCGGACGCGTGGCGCCCTCCGACCGCGCGCCTGTCAAATACGTCGCGTCGCAACGACGCTGCATTGCCCCGCGAGACTTTACACGTGTCGCGCGTACTTTCGAGATAGCCAATCAATAAACCGTAAAAACACTTCTTCTCCCTGGGCTTCTTCTTCTGTAACTGGCACAGAACTTGAAACCAAGCCCAGAAGGCCACGGCTAACCAATAGTCCTCCGAAATGAATGATTCAACCCCGAAGGATCCAAATTTTTTCTTCTTGTTTTGTATCACTCGGCGTCCCAAACGGAAATCATAAAAGCACTTGTATCAGAGAGAGAGAGAGAGACCTGAGAGCGGCCACGCCGGCGTTTTACTTGCTTCCGTTTCAAGAGACTGTTTTGCGCGCTTTTACGCCAATTTTTACTTTTGGATCGAAACTATTTTGCTATCCATCTTCTGGCACTGCCGATATAGTCATCACTTTGTGCGTGTCCGTGATTGTGCTGTAAAATTCAAAATTACATTAACATAAATTATCTGCATGATATTTACATCGACTTTTCTCATGTAGACAATGTAAATTTTATAAATTAGGTGTCAGAATGCATAGCACAGACATGCACCAAGTGCATGAAATAGTTGCAAAAGTAAAAATGGGCGTCACAGCGCGCAAAACAGTCTCCCGAAACGGTATCGAGTAAAACGCCGGAGTGGCCGCTCTCATGTTTCTCTCTGTTTGTATAGTAAATAATATCGCAAATTTACTTTGTCCTTTCCCCCCCCCCCCGTTGGAAAAACTTTAAATAAAATTGAAGTTTCCAAAGTAATCTTTTAAATGCAAGAGTTTACTCAAGGAAGTTAAAAGTTTAAGAAATTTTAGAGTGATTTTAGACGCTTAAAGTAATTTTTAGATAGCCAAGCCTGTCGAAGTTTCCGCTAAAGGGCCGCGCGGCAAAGCACTTTCTCGTATGAAAACCGCACGCGGTATTTTAAGTTATATTACATACCTTTTACAAAATTCTCAAAGTTTTCTTTTAAATTCTTAAAGTAAGTTAAATGTCCAAATTTATTTTTCTAAAGTAAAATTTTGAGGTTTTCTAAAGTATTTTTCGATAACTTAAGGGTCGCTTCACACACGTTACGTTCGAGTTGAAGGAATATTGACGGAAACGAGAAAATATAAAATCGACCCAAGTGGATTCAATATCGCGCTGAAATCTCTCGAGATAACTCCTTTATCTTTCGTGCGCTCAAAGTCTAATCTACAATGTGCCCTCTGCATCTAAAAACATTCTACTTAAATATAAGAAAATCCAAACGCTTAAAATATTTGTCGACAGTGTACGATTGTACAGTGCATAATATACAATTTATCTACTTGTGCAAAGTTTAAAAGTATTTATTGACTACAAAATATAATGTTTCTAGACGCAAAGAGCACATTGTAGATTAGGCCTGAATCTTGTCAGACACGCGTACCGCAGAATTAAATGACACAGTTGCTAGATTTGTTGTGGAAATGTTACACGTATGATGGATTATCGCAGGAACCATCTCAACGTTAACAAATGATTTCCTCATATAAATTTATTATTTCTTTCATCGTGCATCCGAGCACTCGTACAACCCTGTAATGATTACTCGCTATACATGGTTACCAACACAAAATTACTTTTTTCGTTCACTCGGTACGCAATTATTCTGATATTCGGTGGGGAATATCAACTGCTATCTGAAATATGTTTTAATAGCAACGGTATAAACCAGCACTCGTTGAAATAATGGTTCAGACAGCAATGATGTTTTATTAATGAGTATACTCTCGATCACTCTTCTCGATTCATTCGCTCTCGGAGCCGCTTTCGCCGCTCGCGCTACCGGAACCGCTACCGCTACCGGTACCGGATCTCGATCTCGACCGCGACCTGGACTTGGACCGCGAGCTCGACCGAGATCTCGACGGTGACTTCGCAGGCGTTCCCGAGCGCGATCTCGATTTCGATCTAGACCTCGACGTGTTCCTCGATGGAGGACTGCCGGACCGTGATCGCGATTTACTATGCGACTTGGACGGCGAACGCGACTGAGAACGCGAGCGCGATCGAGACGGTGATCGAGATTTCGTTGGTGAGCGTGATCGCGAGCGTGAACGTGAGTGGGATCTCGATTTCGACCTGGATCTTGACCTCGATTTCGATCTTGATTTTGACCTTGACCTCGACCTCGATCTCGAGCCGGACTTGGAACGAGACCGCGAACGAGATCGCGACGCCAGCGAGGACGCCCTCGACGAGGGACGCGATTCCCCCTCGTTCTCTGCCTCGGAACCTGCCAACAAATTTTTCCAGTTATCGAAACAAGTTGGCAGAATAGTGTCCTCTCTATTATCGGCGAATATACAAAAGTGAACCTTTAACAGTCATTGCATCTTTCCCG
Source organism: Vollenhovia emeryi (assembly GCF_000949405.1). Taxonomy (NCBI): domain Eukaryota; kingdom Metazoa; phylum Arthropoda; class Insecta; order Hymenoptera; family Formicidae; genus Vollenhovia; species Vollenhovia emeryi. The sequence continues at coordinate 393,342 of NW_011967125.1, forward strand.
TCTGCCTTCTCCTCCTGTTGATGTTCCTGCTCCTCCTCCTCCTCTTCCTCTTCGTCCTCGTCTTCCTCTCCCGGCGGTTCCAATTGTTTCTCTCGATATCTCTGCATTCTGAATTCGTTGGCGTTGAGCGGTCGGTGACGCACTATCAGGCGCGTGTTGTTTGGCTGCTGTCCGACCTTCTGGCGCCGTTTGCTCAGCCGCACGCGCGTCTCCAGTTCATTGTAGTAAACCTGCGGTGCGCAAGAGGATTAAAGCGACGAATCTCGGAATCATAACGCGTATAATAGTACGCTCATATATATATATATATATGTGTACATACCCCGTCTTGTCTCATCACAAGGAAATAATTCTCCTCGTATCCTTTGGAAGCTTTACTCTTCACGTTCCAATTGTATTCTCTCGCCATTTTATACTCGTATTCTTCCTCGTCGGCGTAATCGATACCAGCAGTAAAGTCCCGACGACGCTTCTCCAACGTTTCTTCCAACGGCAAAAAGTAAGCTACGAATTGCTCACCACTCTCGTCCATCACACCTCTACGAGAGAAGCACCGTTTTAAACAATACAATCTAAGCTACTTGGAGCGCAAGGCGAACGATAGTTCCTGCTCTCTTTCCGACGCACGTACACCGCTTTCCTTTCACATTGCGCAAAATTACCACGAAAGCTTACCGTATCATAGCCTGCGACATCTCTTCAATCTGCGCCGGTACAGATCGACCAGTCGGCGCGGGATCGGAATCGAATATGACTTGCGCGCATGGATATTTCCACAACTAAAAGTATAGAATGATGATACGTAACGACGGTATTTGCAACGACAGTCGCGACAGTACCTTAAAGTCTGGATATACTGGTAATATTTCTACAGGTACTACGTTCGGCTTGCTGTAGTGTCTTTCAATTGGCTTTATGTTGTCTTCGAAGGTCTTTTCTATAGCTTTTATCTGACTCTCGCGGTCCATGTACAGCGTTTCCTCCTGATTGAAAATAATCGAATCTCGAATTAGAAAGTACGCTACAAACGCCACGAGCGTCGTACACGAGGCAGGCTGTACCTTGAAGTTCTTCTTGATACTGTAACCGACTTTGGCTTCAACCTTGTCCGCCGTCTGCGGCTGGAATCTGGTACTCTCCGTGGAAATATATTCCGTGCGTCGCAGCCAGGAAACGCTCCTGGCGTGATGCCGGGACCGTTTAGAGTCCTGAGGTGTGAGAACATCCTCCTCCAGCAGCTTCTCATCGGCCGGATCTAACTGAGCATTTGGGTCGCCAGCGTACGTGTCCTTGTTTATCAAATCAATCTCTACACCTAGGTCATGCTCAGTCAACACTTCGTACTTGTAATTGCGTTCTAACGAAGTCGGATTATACTGAATAAATCTGCGTTACAAATATCACAAATTAGTATTAAAGGCAAATGGTACACGAGCGTTTGGAGCAGCTCTCTCTCTCTCTCTCGTGGCTCACCTAGTCTGATCGAAGGGATAAGTTATGAATTTCGGGTCGAACGGGATATCCGGTAGAGTGTTGCAATACTTGACTCTGCATATGAGCTCGGATCTGAAAAAGCGCGGGTCTATGTAGCAGCGCTACAGTTGTACTCGTTTATAGAGCATCTGTGATGCGCGTTATTTACCGCTTGTCCGCTGGCCTGACCGCGCGTTTGTCCCTGTCAGCTTGATTGCTGTTGGTCTGTATGGTAGGCGCCATTCTAACGCGTCGCGACCGCGTCGACCGCGAGCCTCATATGTCGATCTAACAGCCAACAACAGAATTCGACGCCGCTAACGAGATGCAAAAGCGACGACCGAACGTTACACATAACCACGTTGTTACCGTATACTTGCGTACGTTGGTAAGGTAGGTTGGTGGGGAGGAGGGTGTCGCTCTTGGCGCGCATGCGCGACCAATCCAGGAGCAATGAGGGCTGCTTTCGCGAGAAGATGAAAATGATCCGGATTAAAATGACCCTGTGTTATGATTGGTCAAATCTGGAATTTCATTGAATAAAATTTCAATGCTACGAAATTTCAGATTTGACCAATCATAGCACAGGGTCATTTTAATCCGGATCATTTTCATCTTCTCGCGAAAGCAGCTGAGATTAAGGTCGGCGGGTAGAAATGAAAAACTTGAATACAATTTCACAATAAAAAGACGCGATTGAAGAAGAGCCAACTGAAATTTGCTGTAATTCGCGGCATGTGCTATTAATTTTTGGACAAATTTTAGAGACACGGTGACACAATTAGGATGATTGAAAAATCCTTTTTCCAATGGCTACGTTCAGCAGAACGTTATTTATTTTGCAACTGTTGCAAGTTTTCTGTGCTATGATTGGATTATTCCTCTGGATCTAAAAATATAATCCAATCAGAAAACGTTCAACAGTTGCTTAAGGCTCGAACACACGAGAAAACTTAAGCAGGAAAACTTGAGACTTACGGGAGATGCAATGACTGTCGAGAACGTAAGCAGCCATTTTTAAACTTGCCTCGGTGGTCGAATGGATTGAGACGCCCGCCTAGCGAGAAAGAGGTTCGGATTCAAACCCTGGCTGAGATATTTTTCACAATAAATTTAAATATGAAATATTTAGACATTACCACCATATCACGGCTCTTAGTCCTTTATTCCTTCAAATTTGAGATTATCACATTTGAAGCCACACGAATTTTATTAATTTTTTAAACTTAAGGAATGCTGAAAATTTTGATTGGTTGAAATTCTCAAGTCTTCATGTGTTCAGGCCTTTACCTGTTTCTCTAACCACAGGCGCGAAACTTTGCAAAACTCGTTTGCGAGAGATGTTGCCGCCACTAAGACGTAAAGAAGCGCAACATTGAAACGTCACTTTATATGCGCTTGAAAATTACTTTTTATCGCATCAAAGAGAGATACATACAATTTATTTAACTCCCAAAGAATTAATTATACAAAGAATTTAGCATTTTCACTATATTGTAAGATGCAGAACTGACCCATACAGCACGCATGTCTTAAAAATGCCTTTTAGACATACGTGTTGTTTGGGGACCGACTCCTGAGGATCAATTCTGTATCTTACACTGTGGTGAAAACTGTTAAAAGTGAGTAGCTTTATCTCTTTATAATTCGCTCTTTAGAAAGAGACAAGCCGCTCACTTGTAGCATTTTCACTATATTAGTTGCGTTCGGCATTATGGAAAGAGATGAGGACGAGCACTCCGACGCCTCAGATTTGCAATGCCGAACGCAGCTATTGTAAAATACAGAACTGCACCCCTGTGACTCGAGAAACGTGGACTCTTATAAGTTTTGTATTTCAGAATTTATATGAAACAATTACAGCGCAAACGAAGTGAATCGAGACTCGCGGATGAACCCGAGGGTCTGCAATGAAGGTCAAAGTCGAAGACTCCCGATGAAATGTAAAATTCGCGATATCGAGACAACCGGAGCAAGTCGACTCTGTCGGAGATCTGTAATGCCGGAGGGAGAGAGAGAGACCGCGTTGAGAACATTTTCAATTCCTGTTCGTCAAGTTTGTTTCAGCAACTCCTTTTCCGAGTTGAGACGGGAAACTTGTAGTCAACCCAACTGGCTAGTTATTTTATTAGTTTATTACACAACGTTTCGATCCTATTTTTCTTGGGTCCTTTTCGAGCGATACTGCAAATCAACAACAACGTAACTATATGAAATAAAATGTAAGTTAATAAGTAAAACGGCTTTTCCGAGCTTACTCGCGCAGCTTTTCCTGGCGATTAGTCAGCGCGACACGACGTCCCAATTTCTCGCGCGTTCCCCGCACGCAGGCGTTTCCGTCGCCGCGTTATTGATTCGAATGCGCAAAACGCCGAGCGGCATTCTGAGAAATGCGGACGTCGCTGGTCGCGTGAGAAAAGCGCTTCTGCCCGTCGTACGTTCTCGCCGCGGGGCCGTACGAGTCCGACGCGGGCGTTTGAGGTCTGGAGGAAAAGCTGCACTGCCAGGTGAGGCCCGGAAGACATGGTTGGGCCCAATGTCTCCTTGTGACTAACCGTCCCGGAGGGTGGAACGATCGCCACGCAAGGCGCATCCTTCAGAACGCCTTCCGAACACGAGCGTACAAATACAGAACTCGCGACGCTGTGCAAGGTAAGGGGTGAATTGAAAGCGGCGACGTCGTCGACTCGAAATTGTGCTTGTTGTTGCAAAAAGTATTGGCTGGAAGTGGTTCGAGTTCGGCGTTGAAATTAAATCGGTTGTCGAAAGTGGGGCGAGAAGATATTACAGAACGAAAACGAGCTATCGCATTAATACTCGAGACGAATAGCGTAGAATTGACGACAAAGTATTCCGTCTTAACAATATTTGACCGCGCGACTTTTATTCTTTCATCTCTCCCTCTTGTCAAACTCGTGCAACGTCCTTACAGGTATATCCTGTGAGCCCTGTGGCAGGGCCCGGCGCGGCGCGATCCGTATGGGAACTAAGTCCAGATCCCGACATGGTCGGGCATCTACCGAACAATCCGATATCCGGCCATCAGAATCACAGTTCCAGCAAGGACACGCAGCAGAGGAGTCGTCCTGACGATAACATCTACGCGGACGAGGCCACCACTGGCCAGAGCCCCACCGATGAGACCAAACAGATCTTCGAGTTGCTCAGAGCTGGGTGAGATTTCAGAGAGCATCGACTCGCAGATTCTGAAAGAAGCAGCTTATTTGACGAAAAGATGGGAAAGAGCGCAAAGGAATCGTTTGTATGTGCAGTGAAATCGAGGCGGTCGAGGAGCTGGTCGAGAGGAACGGGCTGAGTGTGCTTAGTGCAAGGGACGAATGGGGATACACACCTGCCCATTGGGCTGCCTTGGACGGCAACGTTGAAGTTAGTTTCGAGAGACACGTTGTGATTAAAATGGTCACTTGTTCAAATTATTAAAACAGTCTAGACGATGTAAAACTTGCCTCTTTCCAACAGGTCATGAGATATTTAATAGAGCGAAGCGGACCCGTCGATCTACCGTGCCTCGGCACACAGGGACCCAGGCCGATACATTGGGCATGTCGGAAAGGCCATAGTGCGATAGTGCAATTATTATTGAAGGTACGTGTACCTTTTTACATCCATTTCATCAATGTCCTCGCGTCAACCCGTCTTTCCGTTTTTCTCAGGCGGGAGTCGCGGTCAACACGGCCGATTTTAAGGGCCTGACGCCTCTGATGACTGCCTGCATGTTCGGCAAATTTGCGACAGCCGCCTTCTTGCTAGGGTCCGGCGCGCAGGGACACTTGACGGACATCAACGGCGACACCGCGTTGCATTGGGCTGCGTACAAAGGACACGCCGAGCTGATCAAGCTGTTGATGTACAGCGGAGTGGACCTGCAGAAGCCCGATTACTTCGGCTCGACGCCGCTCCATCTGGCCTGCCTGTCCGGCAACGTCAGCTGCGTACGGATCCTCTGCGAGAAGAGCAAGATCGAGCTTGAACCGCGCGACAAAAACGGCAAGACGCCGTTGCAGCTGGCCAAGAGTCACCGCCACTCGGAGATCGTGCGCATCCTGCAGGCGGAGCAGAAGCGTCGTGCCAGATGGATACCGCCCGTTAACGAGCTATGGTTTGTGCTCGAGCTTTCTAAGGGAAGAACATTTCGTTTAGGCAAAATGTAAAGAATCCGTGCGTTTGCTTTCAAGGGCGTTGCTGTTTGGTGGGGCGGGCAACAGCAAAGGGCCGTTGCTGTTGTTTATGATATCTGTCCTGCTGTGGGGATACCCGATGTACCTGTTGAAGTGCATTCCGCTAACGTGGAACCTCTTGCGAGGCAGTCATTATTGCTTCATTTACTGGAACGTCCTCATGTGGATTTCGTGGATCGTCGCTAACAGAAGAGATCCCGGTTACGTGCCGCAAAACAGCGATACTTATTATAGGGCGATAAAACAGGTATTGCGTGCGATATCTGTGAAGCAATTGCAACGCGTCGTTACGACCCGCGTTGTTTTAGATTCCGTACTTCGATAAGTGGAAGAAGCGGAACGTCTTGCTGTCGCGATTGTGTCACAGCTGCAGGTGTTTCAGGCCCCTCCGGGCTAAACACTGTAGAATTTGCAACAGATGCGTTACGTATTTCGATCATCACTGTCCATTTATATACAACTGCGTCGGCCTACGGAACAGGTACGAGTTATACTCGCGTATGTTCGTACATCTTATCGTATTGCCTAATTTTCCAGCCTTCTATTTGCTTTCAGAATGTGGTTCTTCCTGTTCGTTATGTGCGTGGCGATAAATTGCTCTTTCACGTTATATTTCGCTTGTTATTGCATTGCAATCGAGGGCATTCAACTCTTGTACGTTCTCGGTGTGTTGGAGGCTCTTGTCTTTTGCGGACTCGGCTGGATTCTAACGTGTACCTCGGTAGATACAACATACGTACGCTGTTATATTTTTTTATGTACAAAGTTTCCATCTTATCTTACTTCTTTTCGATAGGTCCTACATGCGTGTATGAATCTGACCACCAACGAGATGTTCAATTATAAGAGATACTCGTATTTGAGAGACAAGAAGGGCAAATACTTGAATCCCTTCAGTCGAGGACCCATGCTTAATTTTATCGAATTTTTCCTCTGTCCGCCGGATCATCAAACGAACGATCTTCAGCATTATCATATTCTTTCGGAGGACGTCATATAAGACTCGGGGACGTATGAACCTCCGAATAATCTCTTCACGCACTCTCTCTCGCACGGAGAAGCGTCAAGCGCGATCACTACGTGTACAATGATACATTATTTTTTCAAGTTACGTGTACATTTGCACATAAAGAAGATTATCACCTCTTATGAAAGATACATTATATTTCAATTTATATCGCGCGACATTTTGCTGCCAGGGCACAAACTTGCAAAGATGTAGTTGAGAGTTTTATAAGTTGTAATGTTTCAATAAATCTTGAAAAATCTTGAAAAATTGAGTTTCACGATTTATTAAATGTATTACAGTTTACTCACATAGAGATATATAGATAATATAAAATACTGATAGTACAATAAAGATATATAAAGTCTCGTTATACATATAAAATATATTACGACAGATTGGTTATATTAACAGACGCTTCTGTAGTTAATTAAATTATTATATAAGAGTAAGATCGTCAACATGATTACGGTAATGTTACTTGTACCTATACGATTGGATAAATAATTTCTTAAAAAATACATAAAGTACTGCGTACGTATATAAAATTTATAAAATGTCTTTGGCAAAATATACTGCTATATTCTATATATTATTAAAATGCGCAATTGAAAGTTACGATCTAGAGAGAGAAATCTCAGTCTGTATCGTAGCAAATGTGTGAAAAGTCAGGTAAAATATAAAAGTCAACACTTGTAAACAAAGATCGATAGCTCAATATGCCTGTAAAATATTAATGCATGATGTAAACTATATAGACGGGCACGACTTACAGTTTTTACTTCAACTCGTAGCAAAAGTCATAATTTGGCGGTGGTTCAGGAATTGTGGGTGGATCTTGCGGGATATCGATCCCTTCGGCGTCTAAAAGTCTTAATTTAATATCCATGGATAGTAAAGTCTCCAAGTCATTTTCAGCCTCTTTACTAGTCATTCTATTTCCTGAAAGAAAGGAAAGAACCAAGTAAAAAAACATCATCCACCCGCGCGTCGCTTATAAATATAAGCGGAATATACGACGCACCGAGTAAAGCGTTAATGCCATCAGTCCAATAATCGAAAACTTGTTCATCGGGAGCAACGAAATCGAGACTAGATACTTCAACGGAGTCCAATGCCAAGGAAAACGCCAACTGATGCGTAGTCTTCCGTCTTTGTAGGTCTTTCATATGCGGACAATCCCTGCCGATTAGTAACCCTCGAATTTCGACTACCGCTAATTTCGTAGGGAGTTCGTCTATTGTCGGCACCGATTTCTCGTCGCAGTCTCCGTAATGGAAGACTTTGTGATTTGGCGATAAGCGAACGTACCAAAATTTATCTTTAATCCGCTAAAAATATATCGATACTTGTTAGGAACTTGATAATTTGTACGCAACATTGAACGTATGTCAAAATGATACACACTTGTCCCCTGGCACTGTATTTCATGAATCTGGTACCCTGCACTAAAAATCCTAGTCGTTGCTGCTGAATTAGCTCCAAGATTTCAGGAGTAATCTGTTCTCTAAGTTCAACAATTGGCCTCGCGTGGCTCTCCCATTCCTCTCTGTTTGTTCTTTCCTGTTGCCAGAGGTTGGTGATCGTCGAGTAGGGCAGCTGCTGCAGCTTGTTCTTGAACTTGTCCAATCCTGTGGGCTTACACTGAAGCGCCCTAGTAATCTGCTCGCGCACAACAGAGAAGACTTTGACGAAATCTTCCGTAGTTGCTCTCATTTCCTTCCAAGTTTTATTTAGCAAAACTATGCAGACACAATAAAACTCTTCGAAGGGATGATCGTGCGTAAAGAACATTGGATGATAAGACTGACCCTGTTCGCTGGGAGCTTCGCCAATGCGTAACACCTAAAATAATATTCGTTCATTTATCATTAAAACGAGAGCTTCGTTAAACGTATAATTTAAAGAGCTTTGGAAAATGTACCTCACCTCGCAAAGCAATTTAACAAGTTCTACGCTTGTTCTGCCGAAAGGACATTCATGCTCGTCTGCCCTGCACGAGTTCTCAAGAACGACCTTCGTGTAAGCTTCAGTATGATTACGCGCGAAATATACCATGCAGTCTAACGCAAGCATCCCCGGTGGAGTCTCGGTGAAGTCAAGAGCAGGATTGATGTCGTATTTGAAACCCAATTTCTTGTAATCTTTGGCGAAAAGTCCTTGCTTGCGAGCGGTCACATCTCCACTATTCGCGCCTTCCGTGTCGAAGGCGATCCTCCGTAGTTCCTTAATTTTGTCATGTGCGTCCTGATCCTGGGGATCCATCTTTGCCATCATTCGTTGCTCTAAAAGACTCAACATCAGCGTCTGCAATACATAGAGTTGATGCGCCATTTCCGCACCGACCTGTGAATCAAGGATATATTTAGAAGTGATAAAAACGTGTTCATTGGCTACTAGAAATAACCCTACTAATGCACGATTACAGATACACCAATGAAAACAAACTTTCTGCTTTAGCCTTAATATTTGAGACATTGAACATACATTTATACCAACGTAAATAAATAAAGTTTCGACTTGTAGCAAATGTTTGTTTTGACGATCGAGCACTAGGCACATGTGACAAATCTTAGTCTAGAAAACCTGGTAAGGTTGCACAGGTTGTTTCAATTCTTTTAAATTAATCATAAAGAGAAGACAAAGGTAAATGTAACTGCTAATAATTCTATACCAATATGTGATTTATACCTGTCCAGTAGACTGTATGACATTTGTCAAGAATACGTTCCTGACTTGTTTCGATTGTAACGTAGCAGAGACCGCTCGCCTTTTGTTCAGATCAGCCTTCAGAAACAGTGCGTTTATCAACGCTATCGCATTTTGTTGAATTTGCGGATTCATGCACTGCAAATGCATTACAAGATTGGGAAAAGTGACTTCCTTTTCCACTTGTCCATACTTCCCCGTCGAGTTCAGGACAATGTTCTCCAAAATACTCAGAGACGCCTCCACTATACTGGTGTCCTGAGGTACCGATTGGTTATTGACATAGCTCGCCACTTTGTTGATGAAGGGCGTTTCCAATATATCCCACGATACGATTCCGTGATCCATCAACTCCACAAACGATTGAAGCGAATATGCAAGCGTGTTTCCCTTATATTTGCCACCTTCCACCTGAAACGAGCACTCGTTATGCAAATGACTGACACAAGTCACGCTGTATTCGAAAAGGCTTTGAAAGAATAAGAACCTGTGAAATAATTAATGCCAATCCCTTCCTATTAATAAATTCCAGGGCGAAGGTCATGTCTATGCTGAGCGTGCTCAGCTTCTGCAGAGCTGTCACTTTCTCTTCTACCGTCCCATTATTGAGCTTGGTCAAAATGTCGCTCGCTGTTTTCGAGGGTGAAAACTCCAATCTGAGAATACTGCCATTCTTCACCTCGTTTCTATTTTTCTCCGTGATGTAATTCTGATTATTATTCTCTGAAAATTGCAGAGAGTACGACTCCGCCTCAGACAAGCCCCATCCGTTGCACAGCTCCTAAAATTCACACCAAACATTAGTCACCAATATTAAGTACTAACGTTCTGTCGACTCTCCTAATCTCGTTGTAGAGAATATAATTGGAACGAGAGGTAATTTCCTCGCGTGGAAATAAGTCAAGAGCCGCGGGGTGAAATTCCTTGGTGGAAAACGCTTCGTTTCCAAGCAAGATTTCGATAATTGGAGGATTGATTCAGACCCTGCACAATTATCAAGTTACGACACGCCGAGTGATAAAGTCGACCGTACCTGGATAATTCCGGCCAAAGGTTGCTTCTGATTGAACTCGATGAGCTGCGGCACCTGATCGGTCATCTGGACGGCGATCTTCACGATATTCGAATCCTTCTGGACCGGCATTTTGATCGCCTGCGTGTACATAAAAGGTGGAAGAGCGAGTTCCGTGCGGCGAGACGCGCGACTACGGTGTTACGTAGGCCCACGCCGGTCCAGCCAGGTCCAGCGTTTGTTTACAATCCGCTGGCGAGCTTTGACGTCTCCGCTGTCATAACGATTCCCCGAGATGCAGTTGCAGCGGTCACGTGACCGCGAGGTTAGAGCAGGCGGGCCCGCTTCCGCCCGTCGCCGGAAACGACGTGTGGATTTTGAATCCAATTCAACTTCCCATCGGATTTTCATCGCGAAGTTAAATTAAATTGAAGCTGCGAAACTTCGCGCACCTCAGGGGCTAATTTTTTTTTATTCAGGCAGCATGATTTGCGTGAGACGTAAAAATTCGCAACCTCAGAAAGCCGTGAATGTTTTGACCAGGATGTGTTTTATGTTTTAAATCCAGCAAGGGCCTGAGCGGAATAGCTGTCTTGTATTCTTAAGTCACAAGACAGTTATTGTGCCTTAAGGCAACGTTTTAAAACATAAAACATTGTCTTAAGAGTACAAGACAGCTATTAATTTAACAACAATTGTCTTGCGTCTCAAGTGTCACTTAAGCGTAAACTACAATGTGCTCTCGGCGTCCAGAAACATTGTATTTTGTAGCCAATGAATATGTTAAAAAATCTTTACAAGTTGATAAAATAAAATAGAATGTTTCTAGACGCAGAGAGCGCATTGTAGATTACAGGCTTTACAGTGATTGCGCGATACTTTAAGACAAAGATTTGAAACATGTAAACATTGCCTTAAGAAATAATTGTCTAATCTTCCAATACTTACGCTTCTCTTTAATACAGTTTACGTAAAACCTTATCGCGCGCAATCGATTCACAAAGTTGCAATCAAAATCTCATTTTCTCGAGAGACGGCAGGATAAGCATGGCGATGGAGTGTTTTTCTTTACGGTGGAATGAAAGCGGGAACGAAGGAAATGAAGTAATGAAGAGCAATTTGCTGGCGTAAGTAAAGCAATGCGTGGGCCTTGATTAAAGATGTGTATCTTCTGTCGCCTAAGAAAATACGAGAAACGGCGCAACTGCGGGCAGAAACGGTCCTCGAGCGCGGATAAAGGCTCTCGTTTTCCCACGATGGGATTAATTCTTCTCCGTAGGACGGCGGTGCGGCATCGTCGTCCGCAAGACATGGCAAGTGATCCGCGAAAACGTCTGCGAGATACCTTTTCTTTTCGCCTCGCAGTATGCATCGTCCTGCAGATTAGCAACGTCGCCTCAAAAAGTAAAGTGATTTTAAAAAAATTATACCTTAATTGAACGATGTGCTGTGAAATAATTAATTGTAAAGAACGTTTTATAACTTTGAATAACGACATTTAAAATACCTGAGAATTACCCTGCCGGAAATGATTCTACAAAACTATAAAACATAACTGCCAGAATCTAAGAAATTCTATGTAAATTTAAAGTGTTATAAAAATCAACATAAAAATGCTAGAATTGGAACACTTTTGTTAATTTTTGTAGTATTCTACAAGCAAGCGGATGTTTTAATTCTTTAAGATTCTGTTGTTTCTCCAATTTTTAAAACTAGTAAAGTTCTGTACTAATTTTTACAAAATTGTACATCTTCATGAAATACTAGTTGCAATAATTTCTTGATTTGAGAACATTGTAATTTGTGGTACTATTTCGTAGATATTTTTACAAAAAAAATAATGTTTCAACGAAGATATAAAAATTTCTACGAATTTCTATTTCAAGTCAATTTTTGTAATTATTTATAGAAATTTTCTCCGCTAGGGTACACGAGTCAGTTAATCTGTGATGCTCGTAACTGACGATTTATTTATTATGTGTCTTATAGAAATTGAGGAAATCGATCGTGGAACGTCGACGATTGTGCTCAATCGGATTGACAGTACATTTGAATTGCTAAATCGAGCGATCGCCGAATTGGAATGGCAGACTCTCGCAAACCGCTCGATTGTACCATCAGAAATATATATGCACTTTGTTCGTCTGAAAGTAAAGTTAAGGAACGAATGGTGCGCAAAATTGATGGACCTTCAAAATGATGGCGCATCCGTGAATGGAAAATTGCTACGCTTTTTGTGCAAAGGACCGAAATATACCGATGAAATAGCAAGGTACGACAGACCGATAATCTGGTAATCAAAGTTGAAAGCCTTTCAATTTAAACGCATTTTCGTTTCGTGTCTCTTCTTGCAGAAAAATCACTGCTATCAACGAAGTGTTGTCATCCGCATACAACTCCGCACGGATTTGCAAAATTGAAAATTACGTACAAAGATGTTACAGCGGTGAATTAGACGTAGGAAAGTTAATGGCAACTTCAAGGCGCGTTACAATTACAGCCGTATCTGAATTATCGAGTACACGGAGAGAATTTTCCCTTCAAATTTACCTTGAAAATCGTACAATCGTGAGACACCATGACATTTTGAAGAACTTTATGAGTTTTCTGAAATTTTCCTATACATATTTTACTAGTAATATTTCAAAAAACCTTCATAAAATTCGTCGAAATGCCGCGTTGTTCAACAATTGCACGATTTTCAGGATAAATTGTAAAAAATTCTCTCCGTGAACATATCTTTTGATTAAAGTTACGGCTCTCCAGAAATCTTCCAGAAAGAAGGAATATCGGATACCCTTTGTTGAATGTATAATCATTTATTTAGAAACGAGGAGGAATTACGTTGGGCTTGGACTGCTTGGAGAAATCGTATGTGCCACACAAAGAAACTCTTTGGCCAGTTAGTGAATCTTCAAAACACTGCTGCGCAAAACAACGGTAACATAACACTCATACTAAATGATGTATTGAGATTTAAAAAGAAAAAGGATGAAGTTTTTACTTTTAATAGCGTTAATAGTACTTACACTTTACTGTATAAGGCTACACTGATATCGGAGAGTATTGGAGAGAGGAGTACGAAATTCCGGACTTGGAAAGCGTTTTTGAAGAAATGTATCGACAAGTTGAGCCTCTTTATCGTCTTCTTCACGCCGTCGTGAGATTCCGACTTGCAAAGTTGTATCCCGACGTCGTTGATACGTCTCTGCCAATTCCCGCTCATTTATTAGGTAAAATAAGTAATACTGAAATAAGATAATGAAATAACAGATGCAACTCCTTTCTCTCGGCGTTATTCTTATAGGCAACTTGTGGTCGCAAAGTTGGGAAGCATTGATCGACGTGGTGTTTCCAAATTACACCACGATTATGCCGAGTCTAACGGACTCGATGACACAAGAAAATTACAGCGTAATAAAAATGATTAAAACCGCAGAAGATTTTTATACATCGCTCGGATTTCGACCGTTATCGTCAGAATTCTGGAAGAACTCTATCTTTGAACAAGAAACTGACAGGGGATCTAGCTGCCACGCAACCGCGGTCAACATGTATAAAAAGGATGACTTTAGGTATTTTTTATCATTAGAAGTTATGAGAATCGATGTTGTGAATTCAGTTGAAATTAACTGTACCTTGCTTATTTTAGAATTTTTGCGTGTTTAGAAACGCAACCGCAAGATTTCAACGTCATTCATCACGAGATTGGTCACATACAGTATTATATGGCATATCAAAGTCAACCGTCCTTTTTTAAAGTATTTAACCCTTTTAAAATTAAATTGTTACTATATAACTGATCAATTTATATTTTAAGTTGGAGCTACCTGTCGTTGTTTTGACAAGAATTAATTTAGTATATTTCTAAGAAGTTTCAGATTATAGTTTTCATTTTCATTTGTGTAATGTAAAATATGTGTCATTTTATTTAGAATGGAATCAACAGTGCTTTTCACGAGTCAATAGGCGATGCCATTTCGTATGGGGCAACTTCTTTTCGACACATGCACCGTCTCAGATTGATTCGTAGCGCGTTTGCAGCACCCGGTAATTTGTCTGAAGCAAATTCGCGTTTGCAAGATTCATTGAAAATGGCTCTTCTTTTAAAGCAAGCTTTACTTAAAATACCGCAAGTATCCAATGGACTAATAATAGAGAAATGGAGATGGTCCGTTTTCTCCGGTAAGATACAGCCACCGAGATACAACACATTCTGGTGGAGCTTGCATCGTCGATACATGGGCGTCGTACCGCCATCACAGAGGTCCGAAAAGTACTTTGATCCTGCAGCGAAATTCCATATCGCCCACGGTATACCTTATGCTGGGTATGTTGGAACGATTCGACACGAAAGATGTAGGAATGACACTAACAAATAATTTCACATCAACAGATACTTCCTGGGGAACTTTCTGCAAATTCAATTATTTCAAGGAATGTGCGAGGCATCGTTGAATCTACCAGTTGGTTCTACGGCGTTTAACTTACCTCTTCACAAATGCGACATTTATGGCTCAAAGGATGCGGGAAAGTTCTTAAGGTTGGTAAAAGCTTCGACTGCAAATTCTTACAAAATAATAGTTTTAATTTTGGTTTTTTTTTCAAAAACAAGGAAAGGAAATAGTAAAAAAATAACTTTCCTAACAATATGTATCTAAATGCTCGGTAGAAAACATGAAAAAGGATATATGAATGTGTGTAAAAAAAGTGATTTTACCTCACTTCATGCTTCCAGGTCTATTATGAAATTCGGAAGCAAAGCAGATTGGACATATGCGTTACATGTGACAACGGGTTACTCGGAGTATCGCGTGGAACCGTTCCTAGCTTACTATGAACCGGTTCGTAAATGGCTGCAACGCGAAATTGAACGTCACAGGATTCCAGTTGGCTGGAATTGAAATGAATCAATCTCGAGTTTTATCTCATGGAAACTCGCATCTGTCTCGATTTCCCTTCGCTGTCTGTCCAAGAATTATACTGATTACATCGTTGTATTCTAAAGTCCAGTAAGATTAAGCGATCGCTTGCTTGCGATTGTTGTCACAGTTCCGTTGTATTTAAATCCTGTTTCGAGCCCAAACCTTCATTTGTGAATATGTCAAATTCTTCACGACTCGCGAGAGCGTTACGGACATCGTTTAGTGTAATAACCTTAGGACATCTGCAATACACATTAATGAGATACATAATAGAGCGTACAAATCGTAGATGCATAGTGGTGCAAAAAAAAAGTATAATTACTCATTTCCGCTGTTTCTCTCCCGAGCTCTCGCCAGCGACGATCGAGTGAGATCCTCCACGAAACATTCGACAACCTGAACATAATGATGATCGCGAGGATGTAATTTTTATCTTATGTCTTAACAGTGAGTGCAATTTGCAGAAAAAAGAATCTTTACCCGCATTATTACGCGACTAGCTGCACAATATAGAACACCAGGAACAATCTCCTCCGGTCCGATCTTGACGCCGATATCTCGCGCGGTGTCGCACACGAAATTATGGAACGGCAGCAGATCTTCGTCAAGTTCAATCGGTATTAGCGTAGAACCGGCTGAATAATTGCTATTTTTGGTAGTGTCATTTTTTCTCCGATCTATTGCGATTTTGCGCGGACTCTCCTTAACACTCTCGACGTCGATCTCCTCGTCGTCGACGTAATTATCCGACGACGGTTGATTAGGCCCTTGCTGGCAGGTCTGCAGCCACGTTTGCAACGCGACCGATTCCGTACACGTGGACAAGACCGCGGCGGACGTCGTGGCATCGGGTAGTTTCTTCGTATCGCTCGTGCCGGCTGTTTCCTGCACGCCGACAGTATTCCGAGTCGGTGTGTAACCGTGCAGTCTCGCCCACAGTATGATCTCCTTGATGCTCCACAGTTGATCGTTCGGGATCGGTTTCATCCGCAGGAAACTTCGGATCGTCTTGGCGCGGTACCACTCCATAGCTCGCTGCTTGCCGACGTTGTACGCCAGGTATTCCGCCTCGCTGAAACACGCGTACGGATGTAGCTGTCTGTACTCGGGATCGCGAACGTCTTGCGTAACGATCGGCAATCGGCGTATGATAAATCGTATCAGCCCCTCTGTGTCGGTGATATTCACGGTGTTGATAGACCGCAGCACCGCTTCGTACAGATCCTTCTTACTCTGGATCTTAAGTTTGTCCTTGCCCAGCGTGATCTTCGTTCGCAGCACCACGGCCTTCTCCTCCAATCTCGCGCACGACACGGGCTCTTGGTTGCCGGTCGACGGAGCGTCGCTCCACGCCGCCTCGGCGAGGCCGCACTTGTATCGCGAATCGCGCGAGTCAGCTATCTTCAGGACCGGCACGTTCTCGCTGACGTTCAGCAACAGACTATTAGCCCCTTTCAGCTTGAGTACAGCAGACTTCCCGTCGTTGTTAACTGCGTCTTCCGGCTGCGAATTCGCCTTGACGTTGGGCGGCTTCTTTAGAATGCTCACACCCTGAGGAACGCGAACGTTTAGTCTCGCGATGCTACCGTCCCTCGGAACGGAAACTTTCACGTTGCCGGCGAGCATTTTTGAGTTTTCGTTCAATTTTGTCGGGAGAATACTCGTAAAAGCCACTGGCATTGATTTCTTATCCTTCAACAGGAGCACATGCTTGTTGGTCGAGGACGCGAATATATTTGACGGCGGTATGGAGATGTGCAGGGGCTTTAAATGCGAATTGTACATTTCCGAAGTAGACTTTTGCGAGCTGTTGAAACCATCGAGCGAGACACGTTTGCAGAAACCATTGGTCGCCGTTACTGCATCTTTGGCCGGGGTAGATTCTGAAGTCGTGAAATTATTCGAGTTTCTCGCTTGTAAAGATTTCACCGTGTCGGGCGAAAGTAGGCTCTTTGGATTATTGTTTTCTTGGAATGTGTTCACTAGCGAATCGTCCGTCGTCACGTTTGAAGATGCCAAAGGCTGGTAGTTGCTGGAAGACTGGATATCGCCATTAAATCTAACCGCTGCATCGTTTTTCTCGTTACTCTCGACTGTCGGCGAATTCGCCGCGAGTGCCGTACAGTCGTTTTCCGGATAGTGCTCCACAGTCGTGTTTCCTTCTCTCACGGTACAATGAGCGGAGTTGAAGTAGTTATGGTCATGTTCGATGTAGCAGAGTATCGTTTCGTTGAGTTTGCCATTGGCTAAACGAGCGATCGCGTCGTCGGGTTCAGTTTTTATTACAACGCTCTCTGAATTGTTTACCAACGTTAAATCCATTGATGAATTCAGTCGTTCGCGTATCTCGGAATCAGATGTTTCTGCTTTCACTTGCGCTCTCGCGGAAGCGTCGACAGCAAGCCGCGACATTTCCGCGGATCGTTTGTGAGTAACATCGAAACTATTGCCGTCGTTCGGTTCTATCTTTACAGAAATGTCACTAACGGAAGACTCGACGGGCTCGTCGTTACTCTGCCCCGGATGACGGGGTTCCGCCCCGCGAATCCACACGTCGACCACGGTCTCCGAGCCCAGGGTCTGCAGTCCCGTGTAGGTGCGGTCTAGTTTCAGATGGTGAATTATGTCCATGGGCTTGTTCAAGGCATTCTTGAAATGCAATTGCACCCTGAGAGGAAACTCGCCCCATCCTCGTCTGGTCAGGTGAAACGGGTACGACGTGACCTCAACGATGTCGTTCGGACGGTAACTCGGATGCAGGAAGAACCTCACCTTACTGACGAAAGTGCCGATGTTGGCATTCTCATCTTTGTCACCGCGCACGTACATCGTCCACTTGTGGCTGGACGCATCCTCTCGCCAATCCGGCGGGATCCACTTGGAAATGTTGCCGATGATAATGCGCTTGCGGACCTTGTGGCTATTCCCGCGAGACGGGCACGCCTTCTCGGGCACGCTGCTCTTCGGCGGCACGTAACGAGGTACCTTACGAGGCTGGGACTTCTCGTCCGACGGCTTCCGTTTCTCGCCTTGCGACGCGTCGTCGCGTTCGTTCCCATTCTCTTCGATTTTAAGCGGATCGCTCGCCGCAGCGCCTGCGCCCGACGCAAAAGACTCGTCATTGCACAGAAACCGAGGATCGGTCGACGTCGACGGCACCGCAGGATCAATGCAGCCAAAAGACTTGGGACTCTTTCCAAGCAACGTTTTAATCGCAGGATGAATCCTCGTCTGCTTCTTCGTCTCCGCGGCTTGGGGTATTTGACACTGTTTGCGGTTGTAAAAATTAGTGATTATGATGTAACGCAACAAATGAAAGACCTTCAGACTTTTGTGTATTCTCTCCTGTATCTGTAAAATTTCCTTCTCCTTCAAATCAATCTCCCGCGCGAACTCCTTCTCCACTATTGCAGTTATCTTTTGTGCGGTAGTGTTTCTTGCTGAAAAAAGAGAAAGAGAGAGAGAAAAATGTGTAACCTGTCTACAGAGAATCGTGGCGTGTTATCTATGGGAAGGTCTGAAATTTGTTAATATTGTAAATACTTGAGAGGTCAATCGTTTCGTTTATGTACTACGGACTAATTCTGTATGAAATTGATCATTAATGGAATCAATATGTTTACCATTTTCTTCGTAAATCTTCTGCTGGGCTTGGTCGTCGGAGGTCGCGGTGACATAATCAGGATCCTGACCGTTTAGCGATTCTTCAGGAGCACTCATTTATCGCGTTTGCACTTCGCTCGAGGGAACAAGAGTCATTTCAGAACGCAGGGTACAGCAGTTCTAGTTAGGTTGGGATTGACGCGACACTTGAAAACGTGAGATGACATCGAGCGACAGCCTCTGGACACGTCTGTAGAAAAAGAAGGTAGACTTAATTAATCTCGCCGTTCAGCGGCATCGCCGAGTCGTCGCTCAAACACTTATTGTTAGACGCACATCTTATCGCTCTTGTAAATATACGTGTACACAAAACTTTCGGACACTCAATTCGCGGAGGAGGTTAGAGCCGTCGTGGTTTTACCGCTTACGCGCGACCGGTTATTCGTATAAGCGAGCGATATTTTAGAAAAAAGAGGTACAGGTACGCGGACGCAAGGGTCAGATAACGTACACGTTCGCCGGAATGTCGAAACTGATATCGATAAAAAGTGAACCACATCGTTACACATCGTCCGACCGCGTTTGGCTGGCACGCAAGCGTGTGTACCGCGCCATATTGGCCACCGGGGCGACCAACTACGCTCGTGCGTTCTCCCCTATCGGAAGAAAAATAGGGACAAGTAAGTAAACGATTTCGGACTAGATCTCGGCAAACTGGAGCCGCGCCAAATTCAAATCTGCGCCGTTCCTTTAATGTGCCCGCTTCATTTTCTGGTTAAATATTAACAAGAGGTTAGCCGATTGCCTGTCCCTCCTAAATAAAGAAATCATCTGCCAGCCTAAAGGCGTCTAACAATTCCTTTTACCGTTAATCAAAACTACTGGCGATTCACATTCTTTCGTTGTTAATTTAATACTTTTTATGTGTAATATTTTTAGTATTCTTTGAATAAATTCGCCACCCACACGAGTAAATTTTTCGAAGCTTCGAAGTAGTTCAAAGTCTCGAGGTACGAATGTCGAAACCTTTGAAGGAAATTAACAGTCCTACTAAATAACACAATTAATCGAGAATAATTTTTATAAATTATATAATTGGTTTTAATACAATTGCTGCTGATATACTTGATGTATATTAAAAATATTAAATGTGATAATTTAATAAATAATTTTCCAAGCCAATGATCGGAATCAATTCTGAACATTTCCGTAACAGGATGATTCAGGGGATCGGAATTGTTCAATTATTTTCTAGATTTCTATCGTGTTTTCTAGGGGCGATCGGAATAATAATTCCGATCGGAATCCACTCCGAACATTTCCATGCTAGATATGTTGAATGGGCGACCGCTTGGAGACGCCGTTATCATATTAGAGTTCCCGCCAGTCAATGTGCTAATTAATTTTAATATCTGTCGTCTCACGAGATATGGTAAGAAAAGAAAAACAAAAGCCGACTAACGATAAGAACGAGTCGCGTCATTGACAACCTTTGCTTCGTGTACGCAAATTGTATATTTACGTAATCCATGCGAGAACGCAACTCACTCGTAGCTCAACTAGCATGTGTACTATTATTTCATTGGGCAGAATTTTGAGGGAGGAGATAAATATAAGTTCGTACGAGTATCATCCTAGTTGATCCGGATCAGTGTACGTTTTGAAGGCGATTCCAAAGGTTCTCGATAGAGACATTTACAAGATATCTACATAGACCGCAATGACGTGGGACAGTGGTTGTCGTCGTTCGACACTGCTATTATTCCTCTGCTACTCCACGTCGTTCACAGCGATTGCACAATATTGCGTAGTGAGAGAATGCAACGAGAGTACGTAAAGGTCACGGCATAAGCGTATGATTTTGTAAGTCGCGGCGAATTTCACGCTCAGCTCTCGGCTCTCATCAATAATTATCTGTTGGATGCGAATATTTTTATATTCCATTTGTGCGTTTTAAGAACTTTCCAAGAAACTTTCCATTAAATTGTTTTCAATGCGACTTGACACGATCACCCACAATCAGCTGATTACTACCAGGGTCTGCCAAGTCTTAAAATACATTCTGCGAAACGATAGCTATGCCGTATAGCTTTCTTGAAGAAATGGACAATATTATAAAATGTTAAGTTGTTAAACTTGATTAATATTTTTTAAAAACCGAAGATATCGTTTCTTATGTTGTTCAAACTATAGTTCTGTTTCCCGGATAACCAGTGTAGTTAAGTGAACAACTAAAGAGAGAACACATCGAACAGACGTACTGTTAAAGCCAACGGCACACGATACTATATTTCCTACTGGATTGCTTACGAGAGCCAATCAGAATTTAGCCTTAGGTCGTCTGATCTAAAAAGATGTCTTTTAAATATGTGTACCCTGATGGAAAAATTTTGCTGAAAATGTAATGAAATTAATGAGAAGTGAAATGAAAGTTATTGGAAACTTATTGAAACCATTTTAAAATAAATCATAAGTTTCGTTATGAAATTCAATGAAATACTGTGAAATTAGATGAAAGTTAATTAATATTACTAAAAATTAATAAAAAAATTTATAAATGTTGTATATTAAAAAATTTGCAGAATTTCACTGAAAATAAATTTTTTAATGAAAAATTGCTGAAATGATAATGAAATTGGGTCAATTGCAAGAGATTTTCAACCAAATTTCAGCAAATTTCTTACGTTTTCAGCAAAATTTTTTCATCAGGGTACTGTATGGGATGCTAGCAAACAACAGCACAATAGACGACATAGATGCGTAGCAAGATGCTAACATTTTTTGTTAGCAACCCAGTGAGAAATGATTCATCGATCGATGTCGAAAGCGATATCGATTCGACATCGACAACGTCAAATTGACGTCGATTCGACATCGTTTCGACATCGATTATAAATGAATCATTTCCCACTGGGAATATGAAAGCAACTTGTGCTCGCACTGGTTATCTGGGCTGCTAACATTTTACTGATTTATTACTCCGGCAATGCTGTTTAAGTTATAAAAAAAACGTTTAGCACAATGATAATAGTTTCGTACGATTATATGCGTTATTAAATCACATTGTTGGATAAACGCAACGACAAGAGCTGTTTTGCGTAGTTTTAATCGCAACAAAAAATTAAATAACTTGCCAAATTAGCTAACTTACAAATTTGTATTTGATGTATTTAGTCATTCTACAAATTGAAAACCCAAGTAGAACATATTAGTCACGAAAACATCAAGATAATATCATTCTTTGATCATTTTTTATGCATTACGATGACGTCAAAATAGCCCACCGAGAGCACCTATTTGTGACATCATTAAGACATCAAAATATTGTAAAAATAATCTTGTTTTACAAAGCAAGGCTAATTAAATATTATACATTAAAAATAAATTGAAGTAATATAGGGTAAACATAATATATAATATGACTGATCGTGTGATCTGTAATAATATATATTATTATACACATCACGAATATCATAAAACAGCATGTCAGAAATCAGTCATTGCAAAATAAATCTTGATGTCGATCATTTTATGACGTAAAATTCATCATTTTAATGTCACCTTGACGTTTTTGCGATTAACTTGTTATACTTGGGAATACTTTCGCGTAGCGCCGATATAAAATTTTGCAGTTTATTATATTTAACGCACACCTGTCTCAGTTATTGTTACAAGAAAATGTATACGTGACAAATCATTTCTCATTGGGACGTCATTACTAATCTCTCGTGTGATAGCACACAGCTACGCACGTCATCTCCTCATGGAATTTACGTTGACAATCACCGAGAAGAGACCAAAACAGCAGAAAGACACGTGATACTATACTTGACCGAGTGCGAGCTCTTTGTTGTCAATCAGTAGCCAATCTGTAGGCAAATTGTGCCAACAACTTTCGAGTCCGTGTCTTTCGAGCGGATAAACGCTCTTTCACTTTTCCCAATCATTTCGTAGCGCTTAATCGTGCAAGTATGAACCGCGTTCTTCTGCAGATATTTCTGCTCTTCCTAAGCTTGTTTGTGTCTTTAGGACAATCCGAGCTTCATTTGGAATTGGTACAAGTGGTAAGCATTCGCATTTAAATACACATATAACATTGGTACCATTACACAATTTTATGACGACTTACCAAGTTAAATAAAGTAAAATTAAAACATGAGATAAATGGACGTGTGAAATCAAAAAGTCGATAGAAGTTTGTTTCTTTATTTCTGCGAAAATCTAAATCACTGAAAAATATGAAAGTTCTGTAATGGTATCTTTTATCTTACTCGTAAATGTTAAATTAACATAGATTTACATTTACTCATTTCCTACATGTTGTAATAATATAATGTAATGCCGAATATTGCAGTTAATGAGACATGGAGAACGGACGCCGCTACTTAAAGAAACATATCCCACGGATCCGTATAACGTATCGACTTATGGACCGTTGGGTTTTGCCCAGTTAACTAATGTAAGTACAAATTAAATATCGATATTTAAATATAATATTAGTCTTAAAAAGTTAAAGAGATACGAAGTATTCTCTATTTTATTAGAATAGTTTGTAATATATTTTACATATACTTCACGCATCATTAACTTGTACTTAAGTTCTGTTCAAACCTGTTATCTTTATTTCCTCAGTGTGTCAAGGCATCGTTTACGTAAACATTATTCATATACATATGTATATTTACCAACCTTTGGCTGTTCTGAATATTTTACGTCGAATATTTCTCTCCACTCTTTGAGTCCCACAAATATAATTCAACTCTTTACTAGACGCGCTTCTTCATTCTTCACGCGTTATCTTAAAATTCTAACATATGTGCCACTGATAATTTTCTACAGTGATAGATAATTGACATAAACAATAAAAATTATCTTTCAGCGAGGAAAGCTGACGGAATATCGAATCGGAACAATGTTGAGGCAACGTTACAATGACTTTCTGGGATCGATCTACCATCCGCAAGATATCTACGCTATCAGTTCAGACAGTGATCGCACAAAAATGTCTTTACAATTGATGTTAGCAGGGTTGTATCCTCCAGATGTACCACAACTGTGGAATCCAGATTTACCGTGGCTCCCCATTCCTACATACTATGCGCCTAAAAAAGTAGACATGTTATTTAAAGCTAAACGTTGTCCAATGTTAGTATTTTAATTATCAATCATAAATTTTGTGCATATAAATGAAAATTATATTTTTAATTATCTCCTACTTATTTTCTTAATGCAATTTACTGTAACTTAATTTTTTGTATTATAGCTACAAGGCAGCTTTTGCTGAAACAAAAAAGATGAAAGAGGTCCGCGATAAAATCGCAGTTCATGAAAACTTGTTCAAATTTTTGATGGAGAAAACTGGACTAGCTATCGAAAAGCTGCCTTTAAACCTTTACAATCTATTAACGGCACAAGTGAGTACAAGATTTAGAAAAAATTTGATCTTTTTATATCAAACGTACAACTGTTATACTTTTCAATATTTTATAACACTTAAGATTAAAGTTATAATGATTGACACGTGTAAATATGAAAATGACAATTAGTGCTATATGTTTCGTTCACTTTTTGTATTTTAGAAAAACATGAATCTAACTCTACCGGAGTGGTGCACCGATGATGTGTATCGGCAGATGCAGGAAGCTGTCGTGCTGGATTATGAGATCCGTTCATACACGACTCAGTTGAAACGATTGAACGGTGGTATGTTCATCAAGAAATTCATCGATAACATAAACAAACGTTCGCGCAAGATGTATGTGTACAGCGGCCACGAGGTAAATATCGCAGCGTTCGGCAGGGCCCAAAATATTAGCGAACCGAAATTACCGGATTATGGATCGGCATTCTTACTTGAGAAACTGCGGGATGATTCTGGCAAACTTTACATCAAAGTAATTATATATACATTATATTTTTTCATAATAATTAACAAAATTGAAATACATATTAAGTCAAGGTAAACATTCGAAATCAATTAAATTATACGACCATTAATAATCGTCTGTTTCTTGTCCATAGATTTTTCTGTGGACAGGCACCACAGAAAAATTAATGCCCATCAAACTGGCAGGCTGCAATGAAGTTTGCCCTCTAGAAACTTATTTAGAGCTCGTGCGGGATGTGATACCTTCGGACAATGAGACGACTTGCTTGTGGGACAACATAACTAAAGAAGAATTGCTAGAGTTGTTTGCTGAAAAACTAAATTTGAACTAAAAAAATTTTGTACACGGACTGAATAAAATGGATACTGTATACGTATTTGTATATGAGACGTTAATAAAGTTTGAAGAATAAATGAAAGGAGTAAAAGCAAAGTCTCGAGGTATTGTTGTTGCTTTTCCGAGATGCTGATTGGTTGTCTCGCTTGTGCGATACGACATGCTTCAGTCACGTTATTTGCAGCTGTCAATTTTTAGACACAGCAAATGGCACGCGCGAAGCGCGCGCTTGTGTGTGTGTAAGAGAAAAAGTTTTTACCTAAAAATTAAACTTTCAAACGTGCACCATTTGTACGAAAAACGGCATTTTTTTAATTTTCGTACGTTTTTTACTTTTCGGACTAATCTTATATAAAACAAAAATTTTGGGTTTTTTGTTCCAGTTTAAAAATTGGAGGAGAAATCTTTCCGGCCGCGGAAAGTAATAGGCTTCCTTTGCTGAACTCTGACGCCATTTTATTTAAAAAAAAAATGAAAAAATTTGTGAATACATTTCGAAGTATGTACAATAAAGGCCTTAAAACAAATTTGATAATCCATTCATTATATCCCCATAAAAACTTGTCAAAATTAGGCTGTTTTTCCGGGCGCTAGAGTGGCATTACCCCTTAAAATATTATAATCCAGTTCGATGATCAAAGATAGCAGATTTATCTTCGTATTATCGTGTAGCTAAATGCGTCTATCACTTTAGGCAAAAACAAGGAAGAAAATTGTACTGAGGATGGAGTGCACGGAATGCAAGTACATAAAACAAATTCCGCTGAAAAGGTGCAAGCACTTTGAGCTGGGAAGTGACAAGAAGAGAAAGGTGAGCGCGAATACATCTAGAGGATAAACAGATGAGAGTACGCGCTGGTGTACGATACGTGGAGTAAGGAGTAAGGGAGAGCTTTTGATGTAAGAAAGCTAGAAGTTAGGGCTCTCCCTTACTCCTTACTCCACGTATTGTAGACCAGCGCTTACTCTAGCTTTTGGTGTAAGAAAGCTAAAATATGGGCATAATTTTTAACATATTTGTAACACTGATTGATGGCATTTTGATTCACCGAGAGTAAGCCTAAGAGCTGAAGTAGGAATAAGAAATTATATGGATTTATTTCCTTACTCATACTCCTTACTCCAGCTTACTCCATGTATTGCAGACCAGGCCTTAAAACATGCACAGATCTTGATCAACAAACTACCGTTTCTCTTTTTTAGATCAAATGATCCAGTGCTAAACTACCTACTCAACG
The DNA here is from genome assembly GCF_000949405.1 of Vollenhovia emeryi. Classification (NCBI taxonomy): domain Eukaryota; kingdom Metazoa; phylum Arthropoda; class Insecta; order Hymenoptera; family Formicidae; genus Vollenhovia; species Vollenhovia emeryi. Next base: position 419,731 of record NW_011967125.1, read on the forward strand.
TTGCGCACATTCTGCATTCTGTATTTAATAAATAAATAAATCTATAGGAATTTGTACATCTCTTTATTCTGTATTTTACAATGCAAAAATTTTTTAATATGCTTGAGATGATTTATCATAAGATAGCGCGTACAGCGTTAAGTTAAATGCACGCTCGGATTCTTATCGTACCTTGACCGTCGTATCACAATCCGTTGGCAGTCATCTTCACCTCCCCGACCAGGCGCATTCGACTGCAAAATATAGGTCGACGACGCACTGCCCATAAGGGTGCAGACGCGAAACCACTGTTCTTCCTCGTTATCTGCGAATCTTCTCCTGCGAATCTGTGCAAATGTCTTATTGCAAACCATTTCTTCATAAGATGGAATCAATTCTCGAGTCAGATCCACGAACTTATCGAAAGGACAAAGGGTTTCGCAACCTGGGATTGTAAGTTCGATGATACTCGGTGGAATGCCTCGATAATATAAAAGCTGTAAAGTTATTACGTAGCATAAATAATTAAATTCGTTATGTATGTTCATTAATAAATAATTCAAATTGTTTCATATGTTTATGTTTTCATAAAATGATTCTAAACATTAGAAAATTAATAATATATTTACGGTATAAACAGACTTTTTATTTTACATTCGCTTACTTTTTAATAAAGAATTATTTTTAGTAACGTTATCATGTACAAAGAGATATTTTACAAACTATTTGATATTAAACTTACCTTTACATAATACTGCGTGTTTTCTTGTAACATTTCTAGAATAACTGCGCTAGAGTATTCAGGTACATGAGCCTCGTACACATTAAACGAGTGCAATAGTCCCGCGATGTTAGTTTCGTGACCGCCATATAAATAAATTTTCGTGCTTGATAAAGGCGGATTCTGCGCGGCTAGCATATTCGTCAACATCGTGTCGATTATTGGACCTATAAAAAATAAGTACGAGTATGTAAGAAAGAAAGCTTAGATGTTATAACCGTTAAATTATACAAAACCGTTTAACAGTTCTTACCCGAATGCAGCCTCTTTAATAAAGGAGTGGAATTTGCAATATTGTATGCAGCCACGATTGCATCGAATAGTTGACCGTCCGGGAAATATTCATGCGCCCAATTAGGAAGAGTCAGATTCATAGATGATTCTGCTACAAAAGTGTGATACAAATAAAATAAATCCAGAGGCTTCTCGATCTTCTTGTCGGTTAACCTTGTCAATTTATTCATCATGTCCTCGAATTGAGACATTTTCGTTTTCGTTTCGGGTAATTCTAACACTCGATTATACTCGTTGAGATACCTGAAAATAATCTCAAATTTAAATCTCTTTATTCGTGAAATTTTCAAGTTTTAAGATATGTATATTTTGCAATCATCTTTAACATTTACGATATATTACAATCTTATTTTAATTAAAGTTAGTTGGTTTTCTGTTATTTGTTTAAATATTTTTTATGTTCTCTATTTGCCGAGCTCTATATCAAAGAACTTACACGAATCCTTTAAACAGTTTATTGTTCGTCGTTTTATTTATTTCTTTGCAAAATTAATCATGCTTACCGTGGGCACTCATCACCTAAGAAGAAATTATCGACAATACGTGGTATATATGTCGTTGGAATCGGTTGCCAATTTAACGAGGGATTCCACCGTTGTCGAACATCTATTGGTGGAAACAAGGCGGCGAGAACGAGTTGCAGAGACATTTTCGTTCTATCATAATCCGAACTGTGACCATGAACGAGTGTTGGCAGGTACATAAGTCCCAGAAATTCCTTATACCTGTCACGCAAAGCTATTCCTAATTCATACTCGCGCATCTTCCCTCGCTAGAAAATTGCATTAATTATTAAAATACATATATTAATCAATCTTAGATCATATTACGATTGAAACGAATGTAATTAATTTTCTATCACCTCTATCATTAAGTGCTAACTCTATAATATTACAAATTTTTTAAATCAATTTACAATTCAAAATTTAACCATTCACCTTTATAGAAATTAATTTTATTTTAATTCATCCTTCTCACCATATCGCTTTTTTCGGAGAATTATTCGGAAGAAAGCGTCGTTACACTGTACTTACATTGGTCAATTGTCCTAAACCTACTGGGTAGAAGGCATAAGTTAAATAGGGATCATTCGGAGACAATTCGTATCCGTTATTATCACACTGAC